>NW_024871127.1:600000-755194 GCF_019054845.1 Dipodomys spectabilis
ACTAGAATAGCCCAAGGAAGAAGTTGAGAAAATTGTACAAATCACACATGGGATTTAATAAACTATGGCTCTTTCAATATGTGACAATAGACCGTATACTTAACTTCCATTCACTTGTTCATGGTGAGAAAATACTCAATTTGACTTCTGTTGGGACTAATTATTAGATACCTGACCTTAGGAAATTCACTTATATTTTACGAGTCTTCATTTTCTCAGCCATAAAAAAGAGCTAATAAGCCGGGCGCTGGTGGCTCACGCCTGTAATCCTAGCTACACAGGAGGCTGAGATCTGAGGATCGCGGTTCAAAGCCAGCCCGGGCAGGAGAGACCGTGAGACTCCTATCTCCAATAAACCACCAGAAAACCAGAAGTGGCGCTGTAGCTCAAGTGGTAGAGCGCTCGCCTTGAGCTGAAGAGCTGAGGGACAGCGCCCAGGCCCAGAGTTCAAGCCCCACGACCGACAAAAAAAAAAAAAAGAGCTAATAATAGTACTTGCACCACAAGGCTGCTGGAAAAATAAGTAAGTGATACTATTAATTCAGTATATGTTGCACAATTCTGTATATATATATACATATATATATATATATATATATATATATATATATAAATTCTACTAAAAAGACTTTTCAAACTCCTTTTGTATAACACAATATCTCTAAAACTCGATTGTTTCATTTTGCAATAGTGACATTGTTTTCATTGTTATACAAATAGTTTATTCATTTTATTCTGCCAGAGGACATTTAGGCTGCTTGAATATTTGTTTGTTTGTATTGTAATTGTTAACAGGGCGGCTAACAACATTCTTGTACATGTTTCCTTATACAAATACTTCTATTTTGTGGCACAGATGCTATGTACTCTTAAATATATTTCATAATTTTAAGTTTTGAGGAACAATATCCAAAGCTTATATACTTGGGTTCTGCTACCTGATTATTGTTTGCCTTCACTGAGCCAGCGATAAGCTTTAGGCAGAAAAACAAATTTAGTGGTTACTGTGAGTTACTGTGCTCCTGAATCCTTTTCTATGTGTCTCTCAGTATGCTTACTCTGGAGGTCTGGTCTGTATTGAACTGATTGCTGTATTATTTCTAGGAGTTTATTGCTTGTTTTAAATTCTTCCCACTCTGAGTAGTTTACCTATTCATCCCAGGGATGGTTGAGTCACTTTGTGTCTAACCTAGTATCTAGAGTCTGATTTTGCCCAGTGAGGACAAATATACTCTTACTTTCTGGTCAGTGTTTATTTTGAAAATATTGCTTGATGGAGGGGTAGATTCTTCCTTAAGAAAAAAAATCTTAGTTGTAATATGTATTTGTCTTAGTTTTTTTTAAGCTAAGTCCAAGGTAAGGATTAGAGAATATGATGCTTGCTGGGTAGCTGAACATTGAAAGCTCAAAATGTGTGGTAGGGAGAGTAAGGAAAGGTAAAAAAAATAGTAGCTTTCTTATTGAGCTAGACACTGCAGTATAAAACTGAATTCTACCTCTAGAGAACCTTTAAGCAGTCCTATAAAATGTCCTTACAGTAGGCCATTTGAAGGACAAAAGCCTGGGATAACTGTCCCTATTTTCTGTGCCTCATTGATTGATGATGTCCAGAACATCTGCTCCCCTACTTTGTGTAGGATGAGTGAGTTTCTGTGGGAATGGAGCAAAATCAAGAGGAAAAATGATTCACTGAGAGATGCTGTGGGTGTTTGACCTGCTTAGCTTTAGCATGCTTGGAACTGCCCATTGCTGAGCTGATCAAGTCATAGCTAAGCCAACAGGATGGAACATATCTAATATATAGCACAAACCAGATTTCCCAATACCACCATCTTCTTTGATAACATCTCCCCAAAGATAAAAGGTAACTTGGGCTCATTGTTGTAGAATGCTCTATGTCTGATATCTTGTGGCTTACTTATAGTTTGTTATATTTTTTTCAGTTTCTTTAGTACCCAAAAGTCCTATAGCCTGTTTTTCTCTATATAAATTATGATTAAGTCAGGCAAGTTTATTTTAAATTCACAGTTCGATGTTCTGTACCTTTCAGGTACTCAATAAATACTTCTTAAAGGGATGATTTTAAAATGACTTTCTATATTATGTGGACACATAGTAACTGTAATAGAGCCCTTCAGCAGGAAAACTCAACTTTCAAAGTTGCACACTGACTGACAGTGTTATATATAACTAGAAGCTCCAAGGGAAATGTTAGCAGAGGTCAATTTTAAACTAGGAGAACAATCATTTCTCACACCAAACTTACCCCCCTCTGCTTCCCTGTTGAAGATTCTGATTTGCTCTGCTTATTAAACCCCATCTGTGATAGAAAAAAAAATCTGCAAGCCGAGAGAAGAAACATTTTCATGGGGGAAGAAGCATTTTCTTTTTATTTTTTTATTGTCGACAGTTACCATATTAACTTGTCAGTCATTTAAACATATATTTGTCTTTTAAAATATTATTATTATTATACGTGGTTAAGGTATTATAGGACGTAAGGTTTACATAATAAAAATAAGAAATAATGTTTAGAGTAGACCTAGTAAATTGAAGATACCTATATACTCTTTCCCAATTCTATCACTTTCCTCACTGTCATGGCTTTTGTTTGTTTCATAGCCCTGGCACATGGATACTTTCCAAAATAACAAACTGTTTTGTTCTGCCTGCTTTTGCATTTCATATAATTGACATCATATTGCATTTCTTCCTTGACTGTTTGTTTCAAGCAACAGTATGTTACTCGGATTCATCCCTGTCAGTGAATAGAACTATAGTTTGTTCATTGTCAATATTATATTCCATCATAGGAATGAACCATAATTTATATATTCTCCAACTTTATTTCTTTTCCTATTAAAAATAATTTTTCTTGTAAGCATTTAGGAGTGAGATTTTTGGGTCATAGAAGTCATATATATGTATATATATACATATATGTATATATATATATATATATATATAACCCCATGACTTCTATATACCTAGTTACACTTCCTGTCTTCTTTATACTACTGCACATAGTTCTACTAGGAAACTGATCTTTGCTGGGTGTGGCAAGATTCTATGTCACTTGACTTCCATCTTGTTTTGCTAATGGTGGAGAAATGGAGATTCTGTGAAGAGGCCTCAGTGCTTACTCTCTTCTTTTGTTCTTTGGGCAGTATAGTTAATGGCAGCTGCATGATCTCTGAAATTTCAGCTCTAATCAGAAAAGCCCAATATGTTTCCAGCTTCTGGCATCTACCAAATGATTTCACATCTAATAAATTAAGGCAACTTACCTCCTCTCTCCTCCTTGTTCCTTCTCCTCCTCATTTTAAAATATAAAATAGCTTCTACTTTCTACTTAGACACTGACACATATGATGTGTTTCTAACATGATGTAATCTAACAATACTAGTCAAACTATTTTCCAAATAGGTTACATCAACTCAATTTTTTGGCAATTCCCCCCAAATTCTACTTAAACTAAATGATTTACTACAGTTGGTAATGTCAAACTTTTTAACAATATTTTACTATATTGGGTATAAACATGTCTAGTTGTTTTAAGTTGAATTTTACCAATTACAATGAATTTGAGCCTTTTCCTTGCTTATTGACAAGTTTAAATGTAAATAACCATTCAGTATATAGTACAGTATATAGTATTTTTAATAAAATTCATTTCTATTTTTTAATTTACTTATACAGTATACTTTGATTAGTATAGTATAAAATTTATCTCATTTAATTTGGCACACACCTATATGTATACATATGTATATTTCTGCATATCAGACACTGTTCTATGTGAATGTAAGCAACTGGAGTGTTTTGGAGCTCTAATAATTGGAGAGCCCAATCTTTGTAATGTTGATTAATGCTAGAACAATCTTATGTTTACCTCCCTCCCTTACCCCAGTTTCATTTTCAACCATAACATAATACTTATGGTGTGATTAAAAATAGAGCATGGAATTGTTGCAAAATTTAGTGGCATCTATCCTTTTTGCATCCATTTTCCAGCATTTTTACAGTCAGTAGAGATGCCTGCTTCCAAAAGTTCCAGAAAAATATGGTCTTACCTAGTAAAAAATTAATCTTTTGGTATGTAAATTAATTCCAATGGAGAAACGAGATAGGATAGAGTGTAAGATTATAATAATGAGAAAGGGAAGGTCAAGGGTTTGCAGGGGTTGAGAAAATGTTACATTTTTGGTAGTTAAAAATAGCAAATGTGTATTAGAATTTTTCATGAATTTCTAATTTCATATCTATTATTTATTTTCTTGAAATGAATCATCTAGGTTTTGATATTTCTGTATTTGGCAAAGCTTACCTACTTATTCAATTCAATTTCTTAGTGGGTATGTGTATAAGTTATTGTAGTATACATAGCATGAATTTTCTTGTGACATTTCTATAGAAATTGTGTAGATTAAGCATGTTACAGGTCAAGATGGCAAGAAATTTGAGTAAGAGGATGAAGAGAAATGGTGGAAAGTATCTCTTGTCCCACGGAGAGTGTGTGGTGTGGTTGTATCATGACAATAGTATGTTAAATATGCTGTACTTAAAAAGACAGGAAGATATTCCTGTTATGTGATGAGGTATTCCTCATGGTAATAATGTCTAGATTATAAGCCCATCTATGGCATGACCACATTTGATTTCAAATTATGTTACATTCCCTGGGACTTGACCAGAGTATTTCTTTTAAGAAATTATTAGAGCAGTATTCCTTATGTCATATAAATGTTATCTATATATACTAAAATTATTTTAATATGATCATACTCATGTTACTCTGTAGGCAAGACTTCATGATCCTTTTGGATATGTCATGATACTACATGGAATAAAAGTACAACAATTAGATGATACTTGTGTCACCTCAAAATCTAATCAGATTCCCCAAATAAGATTTCAGATGTAATTAATCCATTTACCTAATGAGATGTAAAGATGCTTATCACGAAAGATATCTTCACTACTTTTTTCTCTCATGTAGCAAATATCAAGTTCCTGGTACTTTTGGTAGTCAATACACATAACATGCTGATACATCCTAAATTTGCAGATGGGATCCAACTAGCATATATTCACATAATTGGCATGACACAGAATTTTTAAAATATGAACTATCTTAGGAATTTTATTTATGTGAATCTGGAAGAATCTTTTTGGTTTTTGAGATCTTACTTTCAGCGACTCAGATGTCAAAGTATTTTTAGAATGGGTCCGTAAGGCATCATAATTTGGTAATTATAATCTTGTTGATTGACAGAAAGTGTTGCACTCAATGAAAAAGTTGCTGCATTGAAGTGATCCTGGTTAGTGCTAGAGAAACATCGCTTAGATCTAAATTCTCATGAGGCTAAAGAAATAACTTGAAGTGATTTTAAATTCACCAACAGGAAGATGCAGGATCTCTTATAAAATGTAAGAGTTTGCCTTGCCCCCAAATTTTAACAATTCCATTTTATGTTAAAAACATGAAAGTTGGCTACTGTCAAGTTAAAGTGTTTTGTTCAAAGGTGCTTTTAAAAGGCATTTCAGTGTTGTTTATTAAAAATGGTAGATATTTGATTTTGAAAAGGAAAGAGTAATTAGTAAAGCCATCAGATGTTCCATATCTCATCTAGGAAGAAAATGTTCATTGTACTCATAGACTGACATATCAAATTGAAGCCTTTTGGTTCAACTACTTAAACAAAATAATTAGAGAATGTGAAGTTGAATTCGGGTGACTAAGAGAATGGGAGATTAAAATGTAAGAAATTCTAGTGGGGTTTGATGATATTAATGTCAGAAAATAACACATAGTAGATGGTACACTTTAACAGAAAGATTTATTATCGATTAAAGCATTTTAAGTATTAGTATGTTTGGTCTTTTACAGGGATATAGGTAATTAATTTCTAATAACAGGACTGCTTTTCTCCTTTCTGAGAATTAATGGCAGTTTAATATAAAAGTCTAGAAGGAGAATGGAGTATTGGCATATGCCTTTTATCTCAGCATTTGGAGGAATAAGGTAGGAGGATTATAAATTCCAGACCAGCCTGGGTTACATAGCAAAACCTTATCTCAAATAAACAAAACAACAGAAACCTGTGTGAAGTAGAGAGGACTTTTGGGGCAAAGAAGGATCTGAAGAGAAGCATAATATTACATTAAATATAGATATGACAGCTACAAATTTCTCTTCATTTGTATGTCAGTTTATGCCTAACGTCATTTACAACCAAGATAAATGGATAAAGAGCCAACCATTTTTTAAATTTTCATGTTTATATGAAAATTAGTTTTATTGTGCTAACGTCAGTAATAAAATTCAAATATAGCTACAGTGTTACAAATTTCAGGTCTCTCAGGTCTTCATATTAATAAGTATTCAAAAGTACTTTTCTGTTTAACTATTGTTATGCTAATTTTATGTAATTGGATTCATCTAGAATGTATGAAAACTTTTTCTGTGAGACCAAACATTTCCTTAGTGATCTTGTTACAAATTTGAAGTTTCCTTCGTGTTTAAATATCAATGTCAAGTTTGTTATCAATGTGGGTAGTCCAATTTAACAAAATGCCTACGCAAAATATTATTTTGAAGGAAGAAGTTACAGCAAATTTTGATCAGTTGTCTCTTATTAGTTAGTAATTAAATACTTGGATTTTCCATTTCCTTATAGTGTGCATGTCCATGACTAATAGGAACATTATGTACTGCAATGTATAATGAAAGTTGAAGGGAATGAGATTCTGAAAAAAAAGGAAAAATCTGATTCTATAATAGCTTGACACAAAAGCAAGATGAAGAGTTTTCATAAAACCAAACAAAGTTTATATTAAATCTTACCATTGGTAAAACAGTTATATCATTATCAATATGTTTTAAATTAAACTCTAAACAAAGCATGGTGAAGTGGTTTTGCAAATACGCATTTACTCAAGATGATTCGTCAGGTGAAAATGAATATCATAGTGGAGTAATCATTCCAGTAAAGTTTAGTGAAACTTTTGTTATAAGGTTGGACAATACTTAGCTGCATACTTACTGATGAATGCACACTAGATGTTTTTATTCTGAAGTATAGAGGACAGCATCATCACTGAAAAAAAATGCATGGAGTGATTTTTTTTAATCTTCCAGAAAGTTATTGCCTTACTTACACTTACGTACACATATTATAACTAAACCTCTGTCCTATCTATAATGTCATTTTAATAAATTATTCATGATCATAATTTTTATGTAGACTTCATTTTGCTTTGAAGACTGCTTTGGCCTAACTTACAAATTAGTGTGAGCTCCTTCAACTCCTACAGTTCTGTGTGTCACTATCATCTCCTTCCTGGAGTGCTGAAATAGCATCTTAGCTGATCTCCTTATTCTCTCCCTTCCCCCTTCTATCCATCCTAATTGCAGCATTTACAGTAACCTTTGAAAAAGGTCAATTAAATCATCTCACCTCTTCATTAACACTCTCTTCATTCTACCAAGAGTAAATTATAAACCTCTTGCCTTGACATATATATCTGGACTGAGCCCCTTTTGCAATTTCCACTGTTTTGCTTTGTAGCTTCAGGAAAACTAGCTTCATCTGAGCTCTTGAATATAAGAAGTTCTCAACCTTCTCTCTATATACTTACTTACTTGCTGTCCTTTCTGCATAGAATTGTCTTTTTTTTTTTGCTTATGCTTAGTTTTCTAAGCAACCTAATATTCACTCATTCATTCCTTTAACTCATTTGTTCATTTATTCAGTAATTCAATGACTTATAACTGAGGATGATATTGCTCCTCCACAAGAAATATTTGGAGGTATCTATTGTCATAAATGAAGGGAAACCCAGTTCCTATTGGACATAAGTAGGTATAGACCAAGAATGCTATTGAACATACTACAGTGTATAGGACAACTTCATGAAAGTTGTTACGGCACACAACATGTCACTCGTGTCAAGATTGAGGATTCTTGTAATGACACAGGACCTCTCCTAGGTGCTAAGAATATGGAAGAGGGCAATGTGATAATGACTCAAGCTTTCATAAGTTTTATATTAGACAGTCAATACACCAGATAACAAACAAGTAAATATATCCTTTCTTTTTTTTTTTTTTAACAAAGTTGCAAGTGCAAGTTCATTTTGTCTTAAAGTTCCCAATACATATTTTTACTTTCAAGTTCAACATTCTCTTGGTAATGGCACTTTTCAAAAATTTGGAAACCTGCCAGGCACCTGTGGCTTATACCTGTAATCCTAAGAACTCTAGAGGTTGAAAAATGAGGACTGTGGTTTGAAGCCAGCCAGGGAAGCTGTATTCTTGAGACTCTTATCTCCAATTGAGAGCCTGGGTGCTATCCCTGAACTTTTGTGTTCAAGGTTAGTGCTCTACCA
This sequence comes from Dipodomys spectabilis, assembly GCF_019054845.1. Taxonomy (NCBI): domain Eukaryota; kingdom Metazoa; phylum Chordata; class Mammalia; order Rodentia; family Heteromyidae; genus Dipodomys; species Dipodomys spectabilis. Next base: position 608,393 of record NW_024871127.1, read on the forward strand.
CTTGAGCTACAGCTCCACTTCTGGCTTTTTGTGGTTAATTGGAGATAATATATCCTTTCAAATAAGCACTTGCTATCAAGAAAGTATCATCAGCAAAACCAACTTTAGAAAGCATACCAAATGGGAAGCTAATGGGTACCTAATGGGTAGCTTTTGAGGAGATAATATTTATGCTGAGATCCAAAGAATGAAAGAAAGGCACAAATATAACTCATATATGTTATAAATGTCAATTAAATATCAAGAGTATAATGATATATTTTTCTTGAGTATTTCTTTTCATTATAAGTGTTTATGTTATTTTTAGAATCAATTCACCACCAATTCTTTACTAAGAAGATCTTCTCTATCATTTGCCTCCTGAGGTAATTAAATCCTCACAAAGTTGGGCAATCCCAAGTCTCAGGAGATCCTTGTTAATTTTTATGAAATTATCTTGACAATGAATGTGAGATACTAACTTATTAAAAAGTAATGTTGCATCTATAATCAGTAAAAAAAATCACCTTATAGGGTGAATGTATACATACATATATAATATATATATATTATATATATATAATAGTTTTGGAGGGCCTCATGTCCTAATATCAGAATGTTTTCAGAAATAATTACAAAAATATTCTAACATCAGAAACATACTACTATTCTAAACCTAGCAGAATAGTGAATCTATTTCTTGTGTTCATTTTGAACAGTATACCGAAACAACATACAATGCCAATAATTTGCATTGTAGCCCTTTAATGAATTATACAAGGATCACTTTTAATTTCAACAACTTCTTAAATGTTGTTAATGTCCGACAGCTCAATATCTTCAGCCTTACATATAATTGTATTCAAAATCATTTGGACTATTCCATTTGCATGTCCCACAGATCACATTTGTCCAATAAAAAATCTACCATCATTTCTAATACAACCTTTTAAAAAATATTTTTTATTGTAAAGATGCTTACAGAGGGGTTACAGTTACATAAGTAAGGTACTGAGTACATTTCCTATAGAGCATTGTTACCCCCGCCTTTGTTTTTCCCTTACCATCCCTTCCCTCCCCATCTTCCCAATTCCTCCCTCCCCCATTCCGGAAGTTGTAAAGTTTGCTTTCAACATAGTGTCTTGTACATCTCATTGTTACAATGGGTCAACCTGTATCCTTGTTTTAGCATTTTTTTTCCCTTCCCCTCCCCAAATTAGAAAAATATATATACAAGATGCAGGGTACTGGAATCAAATAAATACAACCTTTCTTATAATCTTTCTCTTGGTGAAAGGTATTTCTTTTTTAAATTTTTTTGTTTTAAATAAGTTTTTTATTGTGAAAATACTGTACAGAAGGGTTACAATCACATGAGCAAGGTAATGAGTACCTTTCTTATCAAGCATCGTTGCCTCCTCCATTGTTTTTCCCTTACCATCCCTTCTCTCCCACCTCCTCAACTATGCTCCTCCCTCCCTCCATCTCCACCCTCCCCCCCCCCCCCCCCCGCCTAAATTGTAAAGTTCATTTTTCAATATAGTGTCTTGTACATCTCATTTTTTGCAGTGGGTCCACCTGTATCCCTATTTAAACAATTTGTTTATTCCCTTCCCCACCCCAAAATATACCAACATCAAATACAGTGAAAACGGAGATTATACCATGGGGGAGGGACTTACAAAGCAACAACAACAACAAAAAATCACATGGTACCTTATAGATGTGTTAGAAACACCTGTAATCCTTGTTAATGAGGAGGCTGCTGAGTTCTGAGAAATCAAGATTCAAAGCCAGCTGGGCAGGAAAGTCTGTAAGACTATTTAATCCCACTAAAGTACCAAAAAACAAAGTTGGGCCGGGCATCCGTGGCTCATGCCATGATTCTAACTACTCAGGAGGCTGAGATCTGACGGATCAAAGCCAGCCCAGGCAGGAAACTCCGTGAGACTCTGATCTCCAATAAACTACTCAGAAAACTGGAAGTGGCGCTGTGCCTCAGGTGGTGAAAGGTATTTCTAACTATGGAGTGGTATAAAACTCCTAGGAAACACAATTTGAAGGAAATGTAATGTTCTGATAATGTTCAGTTTCTTGATGTGATACTGCTTAATTGAATATATTACATTCATGAAAACCCAGGGAATGGTACATTTATTACTTACCGAAATTTTGCTATGTACCTCAAACTTCAATAAAATATTTATATCAAAATTGTAGAATACAAGTTTCAGCTTTCCCTCTCAATTGATCCCTTGTAAGACAGCTAAAATTCCACTCTGGCTGTTAGTTGTTGAGTACTTGCATTATCTTCCATACTAACATCAATTATTTACTTTCTTATCCAGTCTTAAATCTACACAAAAATTCCTATGGTAAAAGTATTTTTTTCCATTTGATATATGTGGGAATATCAAGTTAGAAAGTTAAATAATGTCTTTGGTCACATAGGCACAAAGTTGCAGAAGACGTTCAATTTGAGCCCCAAATTGTAATCACCATATCTGGCCTCTCATGTATTTCATCTTCAAAAATCCTGTAAGAGTTACTCCTTCAGTTGAAGTCTTCCCTACTGTTTCGTAATGAAAAATATAATGAAAAATCACATGCACTTTAAATACAGTCACCTCAGTCTAAACACTATCACGGCTAGTGATTGTTCTGTAGTGTAAGTCTGATTGTATAGTTTATTTAAAACCTATTAACATAGTGGTTAGGGATCTTATGAGAATCACGAGGCTCCATTCAAGATCAATTAAATAAGAATCTCTAGGGATTGGGACTGGAGAGTTAGCATTTTATAAAAGCTCCTTGGATGACTATAATGTGCAGCCAAGCTTGGGAACCATTGCTTTAATGTCTCCCTATAGCTTTTAAGATAAAAATAAACTTCGTAACATAGCATAAAAAGTTCTTCATAATATGATCTCTGCCTTCTCTTTCTTATATCCTTTTCCATACCTCATTTCTTCCCTGATTTCTTCAAATACTCACCCACACACCTACACTTCATTCTGATTACATATTATTGTTGGTTTTTCCCAAGGTTTCATTATTTTTATATGATACTTTTATATTCACCAATTCTTCTGTCTGGTGCTCCCTCTTCTTTTGGTTCTTAATTTGTTTGAAATTTCGTGTATCTTTCAAATACTAGGTCTGACACCATCTTTGTATTTTAGAAGATACAGCTTAAACTTCTATTTGTTTATTAAATATTGTCTTATTTTATGAATTAGAATCATATAATATGGATTTTCTAAAGTATAAATTAGTGTATATGTTGTCTCACTAATTGTGAAGCTCAGAAATAAGATAGGGAATTATGCAAGTTTTGAATACAGAGTGTTAGAGATGATTATAAAGGAAGTAGCTACTGTGAGTTTGGATGACATATGTATGTGTGTCAACACAGTGAAAAATAGTTGTCAGGGTTTCAAAGCCCAAATTAAGGAGTTGGGCTTTTATACTAAGGACAGTGTGATGGAACAGCATGGCTTAAAAGTTTACAGTATAGACTAGTAGGGCTTTGAAGCCAGAAATCCACATTAAGAGATCACAAACAAAAGAAAGGAAATGGTTACAAACATTATAGTGTTGGGGAGTGGATCAGTAGACACAGGTTTCCTGTTGATGTAGCCTAGTAGATGGTAGAATTTTACATGTCTTCTTTCCATCTGAATGTAAGCTCCTTGAGGTACAAAAATTGTTTTGCTTTACATTTTATAAACAAATACAAGTCTATTACATAGAGTTTAGATGAATGAATGGATGGATGAATGAGTGAATGAGTGAATGAAGACTCTTTTGGAAGAGAGGTTGACATACTGAAAGAGCTCTTTTTGGGGGAAAATTTTCTTTCTTCCTTGGCAGAACCATTAATGAGTATGTATCTAGTTAGGAATATATTTCTCCTAAGGGAATATTATTGTGCATTATTTTTCTCAATAATTATAATAACTTCTGTATATAATGCTCAGAGAAGCACAGCAACAATGAGCCTGGAACCCATGATTGCCTAGCTTCTAATTTCATGTTATTTCTCATTTGTCAGAGCCATGGTTATAAATTCTGCTTTTTTACAGGTGTTATAAATGTTCTTCATTTGAAAGGTTAATCTACTCGGTTATATTTGTGCATTTAATCCTTTTAACTGGTGCTAATTAATAAAATTCCTTTAGTTATCTTTTCTTGCTTCATTTTTAGGAAATTTCATCGTATATAAAAGCTGTACAATTTATAATTTGAAGTTGCTTTCTTATATGGATCATGCTTTATCATTTTTTAACATTAGAACAAAAGTCCAGAAACTGAAAAGTGTGATTTTGCATTTCTTTGTCATTCCATTTTGTTTTGATTTTTTTTACTTTATTATTTTATGATTTTTTGATTGTGAGAATAGGTATGAAAGCTTTCATCATACCTAAGAAGGACAGCCTGTTATTTAGGATTTAAGGACATTTAATGGAGTATTGATGATCTGTGTGTTTTATGACAGTTTGGATTAGTAATTTATAGTACTCCTAGGTCAGCCACAGAGTAATGTATCTGGTCATTTAATAACAGGAAAATGTTTTCTGTTAACTTCTGATATGCAGAGTATTTATATTTATGGGTCCCTCTGACATTTTTGTGTGTGTATGTGTTTGATGAGTTAAAATTTGGTTTCTAAACATCTTATGGATATTTTAAAGTATCTTATGTTCTATTAGAACTATAAACACATTATTAAATATATTTTTTGTGTTTTTAACATTTATAAGACATTATATATGAAAATTGATGGTATGCAACTAAAGAATATACCAATGTGTAAGTATGTGTGTGAGCATGTGTGTGCGTGGGGTTGCCTGTGTGTAACTCAATACAAAGTTTCATCAAAATGAAATATGTCTTGCTAAGGAGAATATCCTACTTACTAGATTATTTATACCTTTCTACAGAGCCAAAGATTGAATGGAGTGACTACTTATAACTTATTAGTAACTACTTACAGTTTATTATCTACTAGATATAAGGAGATGAAAGGCTATGTCAAATATCTCAATAACTGTAGTTTTTCTATACTATACTTTTGTATATAATATCTATTTGAGTATTTTCCAGAAGATCATCATTAGTCTTATCAACAAATTTAAAACATTTATGAAAACCTTTTAGGACTACTTCATACTGCTAGTATTTATCAAATTACTAAGTGAAATATAATTTACAATGGATATTATTTCAAAGTTAGAAGGTTCTCATTAGGTAGTTTCAAAAGAAAAGTTAAAATTTGTATTTGGAAATAGTGGCTACACTTGGAAATTGTATTTAGTGAAGTTATTAACAGCTCATTGACTGTCAGACTTTACAGTTTTGAAGATAGTTTTTCCCCACAATTTAATGCAAGTACTTTCAAAGTGTCAAAATTTTTGAAGAAGAAAACTAACTTCAACCTTTATGTTAGTCATTCGTCATTCTTTATTCTTGGAAAAACAATTATAATAAAAAGAACGGTTGTGTTCTGATATTGATTTAAAGGCTTAACATTATCAATGCTCTATACCATATTTATATGAAATTTTCTTATTAATTAAAAAGTTAAATGTTAACATTAATTCAGGTATAAATAATTCCTTCATTAATAATTAAAACAATTTGACTTTTTCCACACTATGACACTGAGTAGTGGTTTCTTTTATCAAGGTTATTTATTTTTATTGGTTTTCATAGAAAAAATAGGTCCTTAGTGTTACATTTTAGCTGAAAGATTTACTCATAAATAAATACAATATTTTAAAATAAAATGCCATTTACAATTTAATACATCATTGTGTGTGTGTGTGTGTGTGTGTGTGTGTGTGTTTGTACTGGGGCTTGAAATCAGAGCCTGAGTGCCATCTCAATCCCTTTTTGCTCAATGCTAGCATTCTACCATTTGAGCCATAGCTCAGGCTGTGGTGGTTATTGGAGGTAAGAGTTTCATAAACTTTCCTGCCCAGACTGACTTTAAACTATGATCCTCATATCTCAGCCTCCTAAATTGCTAGGGTGACAGGTATGAATCAAAGGCACTGGATTCATATCACAGTTTTAATACATATCTTTGAGTTGTTTGACTTTTTTTGTGTGAGAGTTCATGTGCAAGGAGCTTGAATTCAGGGCCTGGGCTCTGTTACTGAGATTTTTCAGCTACAGGCTGGTGCTCTACAATTTGATTCACAGCTCCATTTGCAGCTTTTTGGTGGTTAATTTGGAGATAAGAATCTCATAGACTTTCTTAGATGGGTGGGCTCTGAACCATGATCCTCAGATCTCAGCCTACTGAGTAGCTAGAATTATGGGCATGAGCCACCAATACCTGGTTGGAATCTGGATTTTTATTCAAATTTTCTCAATGTACTGTTTGACTTTTAAATTAGGAAGGTTTTTTGCTCCATGTTATCTTTTGATGAATCCAGCCACAGAGAATAAATAGCTCCTGACATATAGTAAGTGATCACTGCCTACTTAGCAACTATTTTTAAAAGATTTCTCCGGTTAAAAATTCTGTGCAAGGCTAGCAAAATGTATCTTGGTTATGAATTATCTCAATGGATTTCACTATAATCTTTTTGTTTTAATCATTAGAAAGATGGGACATTACTCTATACTGAGTGGCTTGATACTCAGTGCCTAGGAAACTCAAGTCAGTCTGAATATCAGCTTTGCATCACAGATTCCACTGTCTTGTCAGTCTTTACTGTCTTTACATTGTAAATGACAATAAAGTTAAAAAATATTATCTTCTTAAGAAACAAATATCAAAACATGCTCTTGAACACCAATTATTTTAATTTATTAATTTATTAATTTATTTGCCAGTACTGGGGCTTGGACTCAGGTCCTCACATTCTTGCTTGGCATTTTTCTTATTGTTGTTCAAGGCAGGTACTCTACCATTTGAGCCACACCTGCACTTCTGTCTTTTTGTCAGTTAACTGGAGATAGTTTCACAGACTTCTCTGCTTGTATTGACTTTGAATAATGATCCTTATAACCCAAGCTCCTCAGTATCCATATTTACAGGAATGAGTCAATATAACTCATCTTTCATAGTGTTTAACATGGCTGTGGCTTGCATCCTAATGATTCCTTTCCCTTGACAAAACATTGCTTAAGTATAAGCAAGTTCAGAGGAGAAGACTAATTAGAATATTGGCTGCTTATGGACCCATTGAACTGACGATGCTAAATAAAGTCATGCTCTTAATATTTTTCAGCAAGTTTCTATTGATTTCAGAGAAGAATGAAACAGAAATGACTGGTTTCAAAGTTTGAAATAGGAAACATTAAGACAACTCTTCTTTTCCCCCACTCTTCTTTTTCCTTCCTTTCCCCATTTCCTCCCTTTATTCTTTTCATTCCCTATTTTTATTATAACTGGGATGTTTTCTAAAAAGATTAAATTTTAATCACCATTAATATCTTTATTGTGATGTGCAGAGGGTTTACAGTTATATAAGTCAGATAGGGTGCATTTCTTTTTGAATAATGTTACCCCTTTCCTGATGTTCTCCCTCTCATCCCCACCCAAAACTTGTATAGTTTATTTTCAACCTAGTTTCTAATGAGTATCACTGCTGAATTTTTCACCCTTTGTCCCATCATTTCTATGTTGCCTTCTTGCCCTTCCAAAGACAGATAAATGAACAAATGAGACAAAAAGAAAAGGAAACAAAAAGATCAACAAGAAAAAATACCTCTTGTTCTATTTCCTGGAGTTCATTTTGATTAATATTATTTCATGGAATCATGCACATAGGTATTGCACTCTTGTGATCCTCTCCTAAGAATATCCTCCTCTGGTCTTACTGTGTGTGAATGCATAGAGACCTATATAATTTATTATGTCCAAATATATTTTTGTATGATCCAGTGTGTTTACTTGTATATTTATAGGTACATTCTAGTTACCACAAGTGAGGGAAACCATGTAACGTATGTTTCTTTGGGTCTGGCTTACTTAATATAATTTTTTCCAAGTCTTTCCATTTCCTTATGAAGGGTACAATATCATTCTTTCTGATGGATGGGTAGAAATCCATTGTGTATATATATCACATTTTCTTGATCCATTCATCCACTGAGGGGCATTTGGGCTGATTCCATGTTTTGACTATGGGTAACAATGCTGCAGTGAACATGATTGTGTTGGTAGCTTTAGTGTGGCCTTTTTTGTAGTCATTTTGGGTAAATGCTGAGGAGTGGGATTGCTGGGTAGTAGGGGAGCTCTATATTTAGTCTTTTGAGGAACTTCCATCCTGCTTCCTAGAGTGGTTGAAAAAGTTTACATTCCCACAAACAGTGTATTAGTGTTCCTGTTTGGCCATATCCCCACCAACATCTGCTATTTTAAGTTTTCTTGATAAAAGCCATTCGAACTGGGATGAGGTAGAATAAAAAGTCCACAGAATGGGAGACTTTTATCAGTTGTGTACTAGACAAGGGCTTCATATCTAAAATATGCTTAGAGCTAAAAAAATTAATACCCTGCAAAATAAACCTTCAACAAACCATTTAATAAATGGGCTAAAGACTTGAGACTTCTTCAAAGAAGAAGAATGGCAAATAGAAACATGAAGCAATGTTCAACCACTCTGGACCTAAAGGAAATGTAAATAATACAACATTGAGATTTCATTATTAATATTTTATACTAAGAAGTTTATTTCAGAAACTCTACCTTAACCAAAGGCTTCTTATGAACTTCTAAGCAGTAAAATAAAGCATAAGAAAAATATTTAAGGAACAATATAATGGATAAAATAAAATGAAAAATTAAAAATTCCTTAGACTTTGTAATTGTAGGTATGTAGGTGTTTAAAGCACATTTTGTGCTACATGCCTGTAGGACTTGGAGGCTGAAACAAAATTATCTTGAGTTTAGCACAAGCATAAGGTAAACTGGGTGTTAGACTAGCCTGGGCAACAAAAGGGATAAGTGAGTAAGGTGGTAAGTATTTTAACTATTGTGACTTAGTCTTTCTATATTAACTTAGATCACAACATCACATTGTATTCCATACCTATGCACAATTGTTATTCATACAACATCGCAAAAACTCTTAAAAGAAAACACTGGAGGCATTTTGTGGTGAATAACTGCAGTTCCAATTGCTCATGTGTTTAACTTTCCATCATACAATTCAAATTCTATCTACTACAGTGTTCTTGAGTCTATAAATATTTTCAATTACAGCTATGTTAAAATTCATCTCCAATAATGCATTGAAGATGGTAAAGGTACTTCTCTTGAACACAGTGTGATCTAAGTGCCATTTTGTTATTGTAAAATGGGATATATTCAGTTGCTCCAAATTTAACTTGGATAAACATGAAAAATAGTAGTCCCTTTAACATCCTGCGTTTTGCTTGTCTTGCAGTCAGGTGAATTATCTTGGTTACTGGAGTGTTATGTGATACCAGTTGTTTCGCTACCATTGTTTTAAAAATAGCTCTACCACCAAACTCCTTCAATAGGATTTCTTTCAGGACCCTGAATTTTTCAAATCTATAGCTTAGCCCTCAAGGTAATGCAGCAGTCTCTTGCTGTTTACTTCTCATTATTCCTGTAGTTTCAATTATATATGCAACTCTTTGCTTTATTTTTAAACAGTTGTGCATTGGTGATGAATCCTGAAGTCACCAGGGGTGGCTGGTGTCAATAGTGACTTTATGTATGGCTATTTTTGTCCATGATGCAATTTACTTCCTGTGTGATGAAAGGCACTAAAGTGAAACATGTATACTATTATACCCTAGGGGTATAAACAAGAGGGGATTTGATCATAGCATACCAATTAAGTGAGTTTGAGCAGGCTGTTCTAGGATATAATAAGAAATAAGATGTTTATTCTGCACAGATTTCTGAATTCTTGAAAAAGCACCAGAACACAGTATACCTACTTCTTTTGCTAACACAGATAAGTATATAACCACTTGTAGAACATTTACTGCTCAGTCTGTACTCTGAGATTTAATTTTCTTATAAGCCATTATACCTATTATCATTCATTTAAACCTTGGCAAGATTTTCATTGCTAATTCCAAGTGATCTAGATGATCTCTTCCTCTAGACTATATTTTATCTCATAGCTCATAGATAATTATAAGGGCTATAGCAAAAGGAGACCAGCAATGTGGCTTACTTACATTATGTATCTACATACATTTCTCCCAAACCAGCTCAGCAGTCTTAATACTTCCATGCTCACACACAGCATATAAACGTGAAACCAAATTCTCTCTCTTTTACCTTCAGTTAGGAATCTTTCAGATGTTCTTGCAAACTTCATATTTTTTTCTTTTGCTATGGCCTAGAACAATAGAATATTTTATCATCTTACACACACCTGGTTTCTGTTTCTCTGCCTGTTTAAAGACTATGTTTCATTAGAATGTAACTGATCAGCTCTTACTCTAGAATACTCTAAATATTGTCATCCAAAAGCCAAAGTTACAAGCGAAACCTATGACCCTGGTCAAACTTGAAGCCCAAAACTCAGGTATAAATTGGCACCATACTCTACAACCTCACTCTGACTTGCGGTAAAATTGGATTTATTTTGCAAAGAATCTCCTTTTAGACTCCTAGAAAATTGAGTTATGATGAACTGAAATGGTACTCTGAAGTATATGTTTCATTTGAGTTCTTAATCTTTGTCATGGTATTATAGAACTAAAACACTTGCTTTGTCATTTTCATGCAGCTCATGAAACAAAAGGAAATATTAGCAGATTAAAAAATTCTGTACTCCTTTACTAGTTATGGACTGAATAATTGTATCATCTCAAAATTCATATGCCCTAAAACCCATTACCATCATACTTGGAAGCTTATTGGGATAAGATGAGAGTATGGGAGTAAGAATCTGATCTGGTGGCATTTATAAGAATAAGAATCAGAATGCTTGTTCTCTGTCTGTCTGTCTCTGTCTGTCTGTCTATCTGTCTGTCTGTCTCTCCTCATCATCATGTGATAACACACAAAAAATGGTCATCTTCATAACAGGTAGGGGGTCTTCACCAGACCCCAACACTAATGACATTATAATCTTTGACTTCCAGTCTCTGGAACTGCAGGAAGTATTTTTGTTGCTGTTGAAGCCACCTAGTCCATGGTATTTTGTTATTAGCAATCTTTGATGAATAAGAAACATGCATTGTCCCCAGAGTTGACATGGCACTTTGTTAAAACATACATATCAACACAATAGTAATGGCAAAGCTAATAAGACAGGTAATCATGATTAGCAACAACCAGCTTTATCAAATTAGCTGTAGTAGTCAAATCTTTCCACAATGATACATTGTAATAACCTATTCCCTCAAATCAATTGCTTTCAATAAGCATTAATTGTTTTGGTCATATGTGTTTGGCTTCCCCAACATGAGCTGATCTTGGCAATATTTCATCATTCTAAAAGTCTGCTAGAGTTGGCTTCAAGCTGCAAGTGAGTTTTGATTTCTTCAATGTGTCATGTATAAAGACTCATACTTCAGCCTCTTCTGGAAAAATGGGCACTGGACTAAAAGTTATCACTCTCAAACATACCAGCTCATTTTCTCTTTGTAGCATCTCATTGACTGAAGGAAATCACTAAGTAAGAAGGGAATTATGTTATCTAAGTAGGGAATTATATTTTTAGAGCAAAGAAAAGATTGGATCAATGAATAAATCAACCACAGTGGGAAAAGTAAGGAACTATTTACCAGAATAGCGTTTAATTTCAATTTGCCTGCTTTTTTTGTGGATTTGGGAAAGATCTAAAACAATTTCATTTCCCTGCTTAATCACAAGAATGTCTTAATTTACTATTTTGACTTAAAAGTAAAAATATGGCAAATAAACACTATTTGCTGTAACAAAATTTAATCACCAATGTTAGCTTGTAAGATTCCTTATATTATCATGATGACTGAAGAAAAGAACAATCACTATTGCATCACAAGGAGTGTGTTCTGTATAAGACAAGATATATACATTATATAAATAGACATTTACATCCATAAACATAAGATGTAAGGGATATTATTCCTCACTTTATATGAAAAGCAATATAGGTTAAGACAAAAAGACATTGTTGGGAACTGCTGTGGTTCCAAATATGGGCTTTCATGTAATAAGTAAAAGAGGTGTATTCAGCTTATAAGGTGTTCATAAGGAAGTTAAGCAATCCATATAGGGAAAGTCAACCTCCTGAGTAGCTAGGATTACAGTCTTGAGCCACTGACATCTGGCTTTTAACTTCTTTTAAGTTGATTTTCAGTATTTATTGAACATATTTACACATTCACTCTGGCCAAGAATATAGAATATGCTTACTACCAGCATCTCAATGGGACACAATGGCAATAAATACAGAGTCTAGGAAACTGAGGCTTCACAAATAATGTTACCAAGGAATGAGACATAGAAAACAAACTGCTAAGACATAATGCATGTCCATTGCAAAAAATTATATAATTGAATTACTTTTAATCCTGATGGCATATTAACATCATGTGAAGGCTTTGAAAAGGTCCATGTCTCCAGATCATACCTCAGACCAATTGAAGCTGGATCTTTAGTGTGAAGTTCACTTCAGCAGATATTTCAGAATCCTTCACATGATGTTAATATACAGCCAGGGATGACAAGTGACCTAAAAGATGGATATGCAGCAGTATTGCCAGTACTGGCAAAAAAGTGCCTGCATGTTGTAAGGGTTTTGTGACTTCTGAAGGCTGACAAAAAGCCTTGTGATCTTGTGAAACAAAGATCAAACTAGTGACAGCTTAGTGATGGCAAGGGACCAAATTATGTGTAAATTGTAGTTAAAGTTTACAGATACATGTTTTCTGGTTCTACCACTGTCTTACCTCCCTGTTGCTGAAGAAATCAGTTGAAGTCTAATGATTAGTCCTTTCCATGGTATCAATTAACAAAATTGGTAACAGATAAGTTAGGGTTATATGGTCTTCATTTCCTCATTACTTTATTATACTCACCATGAGTAGCATTCTCAAAAGTATGGCCCAGTTCTAGAGAAGGTATTATTCTGTCTGTGGAGAGAAAATTCAATTATTACTTCAAAGAAGAAAGATTTGAAGAAAGTCAAATCTGCTTTGGACAGCATCCCCTAAAGCTGTTGTCCAACTCTGCTGTCCAACTCTGAACTGACATGTTTTCCTATTATCCATAATTCCTCAACAAAATACTGACAATTACATGACACAGTGATTTGTGAATTATAAATTCTCCTAACATTTTCATTAATTTGGTGCTAGATGCAGAGACTGCTATAGAAGTTGTAGAAATGAATGACTCAAATTTGGGTATGAAAGAAACACAGTTGTGGTTTGTTGCTATATTGTAGAGTTACAATGCACCATAGCAATATCCAACAGAAATGAAATGGGAATTGCATATGTAATTTAAAATGTCTTAGTAGCCACATTAAACAAGAAAAGGAAACAACTGAAATAAATTTAGCATATTCTATTTACTTCCATATGTGTAGAATATTTTATCATGCAATCAGTATTGAAATATTTTACATTTTTGTAATACTGGGGATTGAATCCAGGGCCTGGCTAGTCAAGTGCCCTGTCACATGAGACATGGCTATAACCAAGCTCTTCCATTCTTAATCAGACTATACTGTTTAAGTTTTGGTAAGCATTTATACTCACAACAGGTTTTAATTCAGTCACCACATTTTCATAATCAAATTGAACTGTTGTACACTTTGATCCTATCAAAGCAATTAATTGAATTCAAATAATTGAAACATAGGCTTCACTTTTAAATGTGAAATTAAAGAAACCTGAAGTTCTATTCCTAACTTATGCTAGTCATAGTTCAAGTGTTTGATAGCCACATATGGCTACTGAATCTCTTAGCAGACAACACAAACTCCAGATTATGAAAGAAAAAAGTCTCTTTTCTAAGTTCCCAAACATTCTGGTGATGCTTCATTTTGTAATTATCAAAAGTGTTGGTACTTTTGCTTGTCTTAACTGTCACCTTTAATGTTTTTGTTTTGATATCAGATGAGAAAGCCTAGAATCAGGAATATCATTTATGACAGATTAAGGAATGATTTTTCTCAGATAATGGGTTTCCTGGTTGCATAGCATAGCTGCAACTGGTGCCAATAGACTAGCCCTTCCTGTCCTAAAAGTCTCAGTGTTTTTACAACTCACAGTTTGAGGTTAAGTTTGTCACTAGAATCCTAAAAGGAGTTCAGTATTTTCTTCTTCTGTCAGTTGTTATGGATCTACCCAGGATATAGCAAGAATCCCACAGGACTTTGTCTCAACACAGTACATTGCTATTTCAAAAACTCTCCACTGTGACTTCTGAATGTCTGCTTCCCTCCTGCTTACTCCTACTCTCTCAGGGTCACAGGCTTTTATCTCAAGTTGACTTGCCTCTAATTCTTTTCTGTGATTTGTTACTAGTTTGCACTGCATTTTAATGGACAGGGATTCTTGGAAATCCCAAGATAAGCTCCTACATCCAGTGGCCATGAATCTTGGTAATTGCATTTTCCTGTACCTGAACTTAATTTATATATTAAATCTCCATTCTACCAGATACCACACATTTCATCTCAGCCAGTTTAGGATGATTATACCCCAATTTCCATGGGGGTTTCATCTTAAATTTTTGGATGGGCTGCTATAATACTAATATTGGAGAGTGGGCATGGATTACTGATTTTATTCATAATTCATCCTATAGAGACTTTGTGCCTTATTTTTAAGCCCTAAAAGTAATCCTAAATTTTGTCCATATATATATATCTCTATATAGACAAAAATATGACTGATCCTTTATCAAGATGTGCTGTATTCATAAAGTTTCTTAAATGGAAACTCTTTTGTGCAACTACTTAAAGATAATAAAATAGGTTTTTAAAAAGCCAATTTGTGGGGCTGGGAATGTGACAGAGGTAGAGTGCTTGCCTAGCATGCATGAAGCCCTGGGCTTGATTCCTCAGTACCACATAAACAGCAAAAGCTTGAAGTGGTGCTGTGGCTCAAGTTGTAGAGCGCTAGCCATAAGCACAAACAGGCTCAAGGACAGTGCCCAGGCTTTGAATTCAAGCTACAGGACTGGTTTAAAAAAAGCCAATTTGGTTTGAAATAAGAAAAAGAATTTACTTATATACTAAAATGAGATGTTCAGATTAATTTCATTTCCTAATTCTAAATAACTACATTAATCATTTTTGTATGTATGTATATTTTCTCTGGCCAACTTCTAAGATTGATTTTATTAAGTCAAAAGACATTAATATAAGCTGGGCACTGGTGACTCATGCCTACAATCCCAGCTACTCCAGATGCTGAGATCTGAGGATTACGTTTCAATGTCAGCCGGGACAGGAAAGTCTGTGAGACTCTTATCTCCAATTAATCACCAATAACCAGAAATGGAGCTGTGGCTCAAAGTATAGACTGCTAGGCTTGAGCAGAAAAACTCAGGTACAGTGCTTATGCCATGAGTAGTTTCACTGTATTCGACATGAGTATAATTTGGGGAGGAAAAGGGAAAAAACAAAATGTTTAAATAGCGATACAGGTTGAAAAATTGTAACAATGAGATGTACAAGACACTATGATGAAAAACAAATTTTACAATTTAAGGAGGGGGGATATAGTTGTAGAGGTGGGAGGGAAGGGATGGTAAGGGAAAAACAAAGGAGGAGGCAACAATGCTTGATAAGAAATGTACTCATTACCTTGTTCATGTAACTGTAACCCCTCTGTACAGTATTTTCACAATAAAAACTTATTAAAAATAAAAAAGAATGACAAAAATAGCACAAAGAGTATCCAGAAAAAAAGAATTCCAAGTGAAGTAAGCCAGGCCCAAAAGAAACATAGGTCCCATGGGTTACCTTCTTTGCAATAACTAGTATATATCTAGGATAATCTTACCAAACAAGCAGAAAGGTTCAAAAGCTATGTACATATGACCATATAAGGTGATGCTAAGCGAAATAAACCCCAAAACGGGGACACAGAAGTTTTATCTTTCTTGCTGTGGTTTTTAATGTGATTTTGGGGTTTTTTTTTGTATGTTCTTCCCCCATGATATAATCCCTGTTTTTACCTATTTGGTTCTGGTACCCTGCATCTTATATATACATTTTTCTAATTTAGAGAGGGGAAGGGAAATAACAGAATGCTGAAATAAGGATACAGGTTGACCCATTGTAACAATGAGATGTGCAAGACACTATGTTGAAAATGAACTTTACAACTTGCAGGGGGGAGGAGTTAGGGAGGTTGTGAGGGAAAGGATGGTAGGGGAAAAACAAAGGAGGGGGTAACAATGGTTGTTAGGAAGTGTACTCATTACTCATGTAACTGTAACCCTGCTGTACAATATCTTTACAATAAAAATATATAGAAAAATAGAAGAAATAAAATTGGTGAAATAAGGATACAGGATGACCAATTGTAACAATGAGATGTACAAGACACTATGTTGAAAACGAACTTTAAAACTTTGGGGGTGGGGACAGGGAGGAGATGGGGAGGTGGGGAGGAAAGAGATGGTAAGGGAAAAACAAAGGAGGGGGTAGTAACAAAGCTCGATAGGAAATGGACTCATTACCTTGCGCATGTAACTGTAACCTCTCTGTAAACTATATTTACAATAAAAATATAAATTTAAAAGAAAAAAGAAAAAACCGTAAAAGCAATACTGACATTATGATCTACTACACATAATAAAAATAGTTTTATATGCCAAGAAATTTGCCATTTGGGATCAAATACATATTTTATATATATTGTGTATAATATTTTATACATATTTTATGTGTACATATATATAATGTAATACATATCTATAATACTATATATCTACATGTGGGTATATAATCGTGTACATTTTATTAACTTTTATATTCAATCTGTGCTGAATTGCACTGTTTGATTAAAAACTCAGTCAGACACAGTGGGAGATTTGTTGTAAATAATATATTCTTGTAGTCTATATCCTGTGAGGGAAGGAGAGAGAAAGTTAGAAGTGGTGTGTGTGTGTGTGTGTGTGTGTGTGTGTGTGTGTGTGTGTGTGTGTGTGTGTGTGTGTGTGTGTGGTGTGTATACTACTTCAAATAAATGTTTCCTTGAGGATAACAATTACGGATACTGAATAAACATTTAAAATGTCCTAAGAAATACTCTAGTAATGTACTCTAGACACTCAAATGTTGTTTCCTCATTTTGTTTTGTAATTCCCTGGTTGGGGAATTTCAACATATTGTAAGTTCCTTTCCTGTAATTAGTATTTAGGTTTTAATGAATAAATCTTACTTTCATATACATTTTAAAAGCAGTTTAACAGTTGAGCTTAACACTTTGCATGAGTTTTTGTCAAACATGTTTATTTATATCAGTAGTTTATCTCCTGGATCATCTTTAAAATTAATTTGAATATTTTCTTCATAGTTATATACAATTGGGAAGCTTAATACTTCTGAAAGTAATCATGATTGACTGTTGGCTTTTCTAGTTTCTTTTTAATGCCTTAGGCTTTGTAGTTATCAGTAGTATAGTTCCAAGATTCAAAGCCATAAACATATATTCCATCCTCTTTAGTAGTCAGAATATTTTGCATCCATCCATAGGAAGCAGCCTGAAACCTTTAATGGAAATCAAAGGTTACACCACAGGGGTACAATATCTCTAATTTGTCTTGGAATGATGCAGTACCTTCTCCTTGACTGCTGTGAATAAATTCATTCTAGTTTATTCAGTTAATGAGAACAGCACATCTTAACCCACAGAAGGTATTCTTTCTTTATGGCCCCATGACTCTCAGCAGATTAGCACCATTATGAAGAAATAACATTTAGTACAAGAATGAATGTGAGTGGCATTAGACTAAGATTGCTATAAATCAATCCACAAGAGTATATTGCTTGACCCTCAGCAATTGACTTTTCAAAGCATAGCAACTGTTCAGTTATGTATATAGATACAGTTTAAAATGCACTATAGTCAGGCACCACTGGGTCATGCCTATGATCTTAGCTGCTTAAGATGCTGAGATTTGGATGATTCTGGTTCAAAGCTAACTCAAGCAGATAAATCCAAGAGAATTTTATCTCTAATTATCAAGTAAAAAGCTGGACTAGAGACATGACTCAAATGGTAAAGTACTAATTGTAAGCAAGAAAGCCACGCACGTGTTAGGCCCTGATGTCAAGCCTCTATAATGGCAATCAATCAATCAACCAACAAACAAATGACAGATTGAATTTTGGGAGCAATTAAAAGAATTTATCTTGCACATCAGCTAGGATAAAAGTCAAAAAACTGAAAAGATTAAAAAAAACCAACAAACCTCTAATAATGTATACATTTATACCTGTTCTATGAGTACAGTGAACATTTTCTTATTGTTACTGTTTGTCATCCTGAGGTGGTAATAAGTCCCTTAAAAGAAGGTTTCCTTTTTGTAAATAGAAAAGTAGTATATTCTGTGGTAACGAGCTAAGGATGAAAGTATGTGAAATTCAAATTCCAAGGTATGTTGATGAAGTTGAGAATTTGTAGATTGGAGTATAAATTGATAATATATCAACCTGTGGTATCACATATATCTGGCTCAAATTCTGGCAACATCACTTGTGAATTTTAGAACTTTGTATAGGTAAAAGTTTCCTACAGATTTATCAGCTCTAGTATGAATACTAATAAATCCTGCATTCAGGAAAAAAAGGTGAGTTTTAAGTAAGATGAAATTCGAAAGGGACTTAAGACATAGAAAGGGCTCAATAAAAATATATGTTGAGCTAGGAGCTGGTAGCTCACACCTGTAATCCTGGATACTCAAGAGGCTGAGATCTAAGGATCAGGATTCAAAGTCAGCCCAGGCAGGGAAGTGCATGAGACTCTCATTTCCACTTAACCACCAGAAAACTGGAAGTGGTTCTGTGGCTCAAGTGGTAGAGCACTAGCCTTGAGCTGAAGAGCTGAGGGACAGCATCCAGGCCAAGAGTTCAAGCCCCCCAATTGACAAAAAAAATTAGATGTTGATAATTGTGTTCATTATTTTATTATGGTTTATTACATTTTTTATTTGATTAATAATATATTTTTCTGCAACTTCAATGTTACTAGATATAGTCCCTTTGTTTTCTCTGTCTGATTAGATTTTATCAGTTTGAATATAATTAGAATTGTCATGGGACCTGATAGTGTGTTGGTAAAAGCTGAGCCATAAAAGAAAGTATGTTTGACCCAGTCACTTTTCTTTATCTTACCATACAATGTCCTAGTCCAGCCTTTTCCCCCACACCTCCAGTACCAAGAATGTAATACTTTTTTTATTCTTTTGTTTTTTTCATTTGAGACTGGGACTCCAACTCTCTTTCTGATGTTTTGCACTCATTGGCAGGTGCCTTACCACTTGAGCTATGCCTCCAGTCCCTACTTTCTTTTATTATTAATAACCAAATTATTATAGATGAGGATTAGTACAGTCGGTGTGCAAATGGCAAAAAGGTGGTCAGGACCTAAAGGATACAAAGTCAGGTTGGGGAGATTTCATGATGATGAAGCAAGCAAGTCAGTGAAGAGTTATTGAGGTAAAAACTTAGACATATATTAAATACAGCTGCTAGCAGATGAACACAAAATCAAAGTGAAAAGTAAATAACAGTCAGTCAGCATTGACTATTCTATACTAGGGACTCTAATTTCAGATACTAAAACGCCATTAATGGGCTTTGGATTCAAGACTTAGTCTAGACTTTGAAAGATACCACTGAAAGCTACAAGAGGCTTTGGAACAGAAACACATCTGTTACAACAGCAAGAAAGATAAAATCTCTTGTGTCCCTCTCTTGGGGTTTATTTTGCTTAGCATCATCTTATATGGTTATGTATGTATCTTTTGACCTTTTCTCCTGGTCCTAGAAATATACTAGTTATTGCAAATAAGGGAAATTATGGGACTTGTTTATTTGGGCCTGACTTACTTCACTTATATAATTTTTCTGGTCTTTCCATTTCCTAACAAATGGGGTGGTGTCATTCTTTCTGATGGAGGCATAGAATTCTATTATATATATGTATATATATATATCATATTTCCTTGATCCATTAATACACTGAGGGGCATCTGGGTTGGTTCCATATCTTAGCTATGGTAAATAATGCTTGTTTGTAATCATTTGGGTATATGCCTCAAAATGGGATTGCTGGGTCATAGAGGAGTCTATGTGGAGTCTTTTGAGGAAGCTCCATACTGCTTTCCAGAGTAGTAGAACAAGTTTATACTCCCACCACAATGCAGTAGGGTTCCCTTTTGGCCACATCCCCTTCAGCATCTGTTGTTATTAGATTTCTTGATTATAGCCATTCTAACTGGCGTGAGGTGGAATCTCAAGGTTGCCTTGATTTGCATTTCTTTTATGGCTAGAGAATTTAAGCATTTCTTCATGTGTCTATTGGCCATTCTTATTTCCTCTTCAGAGAAATCTCTCTTTATGTCTTTAGCCCACTTATTAATCGGGCATTTTTTTGGGGGGGATTTTATGTTGAGGGATTTAATTTTTTGAGTTCTAAGTATAGTTTAGATATGAGACCCTTACACCACTATCAAACAGGATTCATTTCAGGGATGCAAAGTTGGTTCAATATATGCAAATCAATTAATATAATTCATCCCATCAACAAAAGCAAGGATAAGAAACACATGATTATCTCAATAGATGCAAAAAAGGCATTTGACAAGATCCAACACCATTTTATGATGAAAGCTCTGGAAAAACTTGGAATCCATGGAACATTCTTCAATATAATAAAGGCTGTGTATGACAAACCTTCAGTCAGCATTATACCTATTGGCGAAAAGCTAAAGCCATTTCCTTTAAACTCAGGAACCACTTCTCTTCAATTTCATATTAGAATGCCTAGCTAAGACAATAAAACAAGATGCAAACATAAAGAGGATCCAAATAGGGAAAGGTGAAGTAAAACTCTCCCTCTTTGCAGTTTACATGATCTTGTATTTACAAAACCCCCATGGATTCTATTCCCAAATTACTAGAGCTGATCTGAAACTTTGGCAAAGTAGCAGTGTATAAAATTAACACTCAAAAATCAATGGCTCTTCTGTATGCCATCAATGAGAAGAGCATGGCTGAAATCCGGAAAGCAACTCCTTTTGTAATAGTCCTACAAATAATAAAATACCTAGGAGTTAACTAAAGAAGTGAAGGATCTCTGATGAAAACTTTAAAAATCTGAAAAAGAAAATTAAAGAAGAACTAAGGAAGTGCTCCTGGATTGGGAAGATTAACATTGTGAAAATGGCAATACTGCCAAAGGCTATCTACAAATTCAATGCGATACCTATCAATATTCCAACCTCATTCTTCAATGAAGGAGAAGAAGCAATACAAAAATTCATATGGAACAACTCCGGGTAGCAAAAACAATCCTTAGCAGAAAGAAGAGTGCTGGAAGAATATCAATACCAAATTTCAAACTCTACTACAAAGCCATAGTAATCCAAACAGTTTGGTACTGGCACAAGGTCAGATCTGAGGACCAATGGAATAGGACTGAAGACCCAGAAATGAACCTGCAGACCTATAGCCACCTAGTCTTCGACAAGGGAGCTAAAGAAATAGAATGTATGAAAGACAGACTCTTCAGTAAATGGTGCTGGCAAAATTGATTAAACACCTGTAGAAAACTAAAATTAGAACCTTATAATCACCCTGCAGCAGAATAAACTCCAAATGGATCAAAGAGCTCGAAGTTAAAGCAGACACCCTGAAAACATTACAGGAAGGAACAGGAGAAACTCTAGGGCTCCTTGGCACAGGCCAAAATTTTCTTAATAAAGACCCAGAAACACAACAAATCTAAGAAAGGTTAGACAAATGGAATTGCATGAAATTGCAGAGCTTCTGCATGGCAAAGGACATAGCTAGCAAGATCAATAAAAAACCCATGGATTGGGAGAAGAAAAACCAAGATTTTTGAAGCTAAGAGATTTCTGAAATATAAAGGCTTTTGATCTGTTATAGGTGCTAGCCAGAGAAAATACCAGGTCTTGGGAAAGTTACCGCAGATAGAAACTGCAAGGCTACCAGTTGGAAAAATACTCATTAGTCGTAACATGAGGAATTTTTCATCACATAAATTTGGAGAAACTACAATGGCTTTAGATATAAGCAGTGAAAAATGCAAGGCAGAGGAAAGCTTTGAGAGGAGATGACAATCCAAATAGAGCAGTCATTGTTGCATCTAGATTGGTTGGGTGTTACATTTCAGAATTTTTATTCATAAACATCGTGCAGTGTCTATAGAGGTTGACCTGGGAGTAATAAAATTGAAATCAATGCTGCAATATACATGACACAATCTTATGTTGGCTTTGCCCATAGCTGTTAACTGATAGACTTCTTTACCTCATCTTCCCTCTACTTTTTGACCTTAGTAATTAATCTCATGCCAAGACTAAAGAATTGTTCTCAGAATTTTCTATTACAACAAAATCTGTGTACTTTTATTTCTTTCTTCATTAGATGTGCTGAGCTTATTTCACATGCCTGCAGAAAAATAATTCTAGAGATATCATGAAAAGGAATAATTTTAAGAGCATCTATTTGTGACACAATGCATTTAATTTTAATAATCTAGAATACATGATAATATATAGTATATGACATATAATGTAATAACTCTAGAATGGAAACTTTTAAAAGGAGGTCTCCATAGTTAAAAAAACAGTAATATTGGGATGATGAAAGCTAGGTTTAGGAATTATTCTTTAAGATTATATATTTTTTCTAATTTTTATCTTGAACTCTGGGCCTGGGCACTGTCCCTGAGCTCTTCAGCTCTTCAAATGGTAGCACTGTACCACTTGAGCCACAGCACCACTTCTGGTTTTCTGATGGTTAATTGGAGATAAGAGTCTCATGACTTTGCTGCTTGGGCTGGCTTTGATCCTAGCTACACAGGAAGCTGAGATCTGAGAATCTCAGTTCAAATATTTTTTAAGTAGTAATTACCAGTTTCCAACTAAGAAAAAGCAATGTTAGAAAAATGTAGATTTGAGTGTGTTGTAAATGTAAAAAGATGTTACAAAATGGTTATTTACTGAATATAGATTGGCTTTTAAGATCAATTTTCAAGGACAATATATAATTTAATATAATATAAAGTATAAGAAAAATTTCCTAATTCCTACTTTTTCCAGATTCTCCTTGCCTCTCTGATTTGTATAACTGACACAATATGGATATATTCACATTGCAAGAGGCTTATTTCATTTATGTGCAACAGTAGCACTACATCATGTTCTTATGTCAGCATATTTATGTTATGCTGGAAGATGTTTACTATCTGGACAAATGTTGAAAACTGGAATGAAAAGACACTTCAGGGCTTACCTTAATGGCATGAAAGTTTGCATATGAAGAAAACTGTATGCAGACTGGCTTTTTATTCTTTGAATTTATCTCATCATTTCCTTTAATTTGTCATGTTCAAAGTGACTGCATATTTTGAAACAACTATGTAAATAATATACATAATGTAGGATTTTCAGGCCAGTATTGACTTATTTTATTTTTAATGTTCATATTGATTTTGAAAAATAACTTCAAAGAAAGATTCTACTTATTTTCCATGTTTGAGATAAAAAGTTTGATCTTAATACAGTTGGTTTCCATTTATAGACCAAATGCTTTTATACACATCCAATCCAGGTACTTAAATATCTGCATGCTGATAATATGATCAACTAATATATTTATATTATGAAAATAAAAATAATAATGGGATAATAATAAGTGTCATTCAGAGAAATATGAGAACAATGTTTAAGGTAAGATAATAGGAAAATAACGTAATGATAAATTTGACTTTTAATACTTCCGTTGACTATATGGAAGTATATATGTGTGTAAAATTACTTCAAAATTTTTAAGAAGTGTTTTAAAGATATGAGTTATAATCTGACACCTAATAATGGTTGCTTAATATAGAATATTTGAATATTTTAGAACTGATTATAACAGAGCCAATTGATTCAGTAAATTATTCAACTAATTTCTGAAAGTACCAAATTTTTCTTCTACTGATGGTAAAATATAATTATTTTTCATTTCCTCCAAAGCAATAGTTTAGATATTGTTCCTCATTTTTTAAGGATAATACTGTCCTAACATTGCTTAAATATATAATTTATTCATAAATGAGCTCATAAGTAGTAATTATGATTTTTCTATAAAACCAAAATGGTTCAGAATACTTCAAGAACTATTTGGAATGTTAGCTTCAAATATTTTAGATCTAAGATAAAGTGAGTGGGCTAATATTAGTTTTGCTTGAATTGTATTATTTAGAACTGGCTTCAAAGGAGAATTTTAGTAAGTTCTCAGAATGTCTAATAGGTTCTTTTAGCTTATACAGTTCAAAGAGATAGTATAATAGTGACATCTACCATTCCTAGATATATTTATTTTAATATGTTTTGACAATTTTCTTCATGGTTTCTGGTTTAATTCCAATTTGTATTTATAAGTAATTCACTATAAGATCTTTAGCTTTTTGTAGAAAATATTATGCATGCTTGAGGCAGTGGCTCCATCTGTAATCTCAGCTACACAGAAGTTTGGGTAGAGGTAGGAGGGTCATAATCTAAGTTTGGCCCAGAGACAAAGTAAGAAACCCTATCTGAGCAGTAAGTAGAGGAAGAAGGGCTGCAATGTGGCTCAAGTAGTAGAGTGCTTGCCTAGCAAGTACAAGACCCTGAGTTCAATTCCAAACACATCATTTAAAAAAGAAATGAAAAAGGAAAGCAAACAGCAAAAACAAGTGAATTGTATTTAATCCAAACCATTTTCTCTTGCATTCTTCCCTAAACCTTGCATTCCTGAATTAGTAAATGACACATAAATTGCAAACAGGAAAGCAATTACAATACTACTCTACTAACACATGATAAGCACAATGTGCTTTGGGTGTAGAATGAATAGATGAGCATTGCTTAGCTAGGACTGGACTGAGGTATTAATTGATATTGACTTATGGCTTGAGAATAAAAAGGATTTTCATGCCATCATAGGTAAAATGGTGGATTCAGATCTAGCTTTCCCAACACTCATCAAACACTGCAGAATAGGCAGAAAATTTGTTGAAAAGCTATTAGGCTTAAAAAGATGCATTTGTACATTGGAATTTTCTGCCTTTTGGTTGATCAGGGAAAATGCTAAGTCTTAAACCAATTGTGTTCAGGAACTTGTGAATAGTTTGACATGGTTGAAGCATAAATTTTAGGTGGCTAATAATGATGGATTATTGAAAAGGAAATAGAAAAGAGAACTAAGAGGTTGTAATAGACATGTCTATTAAAATGAATGTGTTTTTAGTAGATATTTTAAGTGGGTGTTTTCCATTTTAGGAAAGTATCTTTGACAGTAGCTGTTGAGTGAAATTCTCATGGAGAGAATCAACTATGATGCTAGTGTCTGAAAGGAAGGAGAATGATGCCTATAGAAAGGCAATGACCATTGGGACATCAGAACAATATTTTGATATTCTTTGTCTTTTAGTAGATGTGGAAATGAAGCCCTCTCAGAGATAAATGACAAGATGACATAGTGATATGGTAGAAGAGATATAATTAGAGCTAATGATTTTGATTTCCAAGTAAATATTAATAGTACCAAACCTCTTATTGAGCCTTGAGACAGAAAAGAAACTTGATATGTATCAGGAATTAACAACCACAAATAAAGCAAAATGAAAACATTGAACTTCATAAAATGGTAATGTTCTTTCCAATGGTAGAACACAGATTAATTTGTAGTAAAGTGTATTTAAGGTGCCTTCAAGGAACTGCAACCATCAATAAATATGTATTGAATGAACCACTATCAGTTGTTCATAGCATGTTAATATGAGAAAACATTCATGGTGAATTTTATATAGGAATTCCATGGGATGGGAACCAAAGAAAGAGGTTAATAAATTGTGGATGAGAGGGTGTAGCAGAGTTGTCTCACCTCTTAGAAGCTCAAAGTCAAATTGATGAATAAGGACCACAAGTTAGGATAAGAGTCACAAGTCCTGTACATCTCATTGTTACAATGGATCATCCTGCATCCTTATTTCAGCATTTTAAAAAATTTCCCTTCCCCTCCTTAAATTAGAAAAATTCATATCCAAGATTGCATGACACTGGAATCAAATACAGTAACAATAGCAGTTGTACCATGGGGAAGAACATACAAAGAAACAAAAAAAATTACATAGTACATTATAAGTACATTAAAAAGAACAGCAACAAAAATACAACCTCTTGTGTTTCTATCTTGAGGTTGATTTTGTTTAGCATCAGGTTGTATGGTTAGTTATATGTATATCATTTTTGACAATACAGTATGTTGAAAATGAACTTTACAACTTTGAATGGGGGTAGGGAGAAGTTGGAGCAATGGGGAGGAAAGGATGGTAGGGAAAAATAAAGGAGGGTGTCAAAATGCTCGATTGGAAATGGACTCATTACCTTGCTCCTGTAACTGTAACCCCCTGTACAGTATCTTTACAATAAAAAATATATATATTAAGAAAAAAATATAATGGTATAAAAAAAGAGTCACAAGTCCATATGTAAATTGATGACCTTCTGCTAACATTTTATCACCATCGGTTTCTCACAGGACCATGATGTTTCTGTTACTCACTTTGGTGTTGATGAATTCCATTTTTACCTAAATGTCCTGCTTTTCAAATTCTTACCAGGAGGAAACTTTTAGTGATGCATCTGGCTAGAGATACAGGGAGAATAGCTGTAAAATATGAAGAAATTAAGAGACTTGATAAACATGGATAGCATGACAAAGATCAATTCAGAATTTATTTAGACACAAATACTGCAGGTTTATTCTGCCTTGTTTCATCACTTTTATTCAAGATAATTGTAGCTTTGGGAATTAAAATATTTAAAAATAAGCCACATGACATCATTTAATCAAATCATTGGTGTAACAACTCATAACTTAATAGAGATTTTATAAAATAATAAAGAGATCTTATATTTGCTTTCCCATGCAACAAGAAAACCATAAAATGTAGCACAATCTTAGTATTTGATTACCTGAATGGATTCTGACAATATTCAAAACTTCCACAATGTGATGGGTATTGGCCCTGTTTGCCTGAATTTAAAGATTCCTTAATCAGTTTAGCATTGTATTATTAAAAGTATAATCTAATAATGCTACAAATTTAAATCCTGTTAGTAAAATGATTTATTTTTAAGCATTTCAATGTATAGCTACTAAATGTGCTATGAAGTTCGAATGCCTAATTAAAGTGTACCAAAAAGGATATTAATTATTTCACACTCTTTATTCTCTTACTTAAATTGTTTTCAGGTAAAGATAGTTTTTTTTTTCTTTTTTTGGGGGGGAGGTTCGGTTGTGGGGCCTGAACTCTGGGCCTGGGTGCTGTCCCTCAGCTCTTCAGCTCAAGGCTAGCGCTCTACCACTTGAGCCACAGCACCACTTCTGGCTTTTTTCTTTTTGCTTATGTGGTGCTGAGGAATCGAACCCAGGGCTTCATGCATGCAAGGCAAGCGCTCTACCACTGAGCTACCTTCCCAGCCCCTTGTTTTTTTTTTCTTTTAAATACATTTTTTATTGTAAAAATACTGTACAGAGGGGTTACATTTCCTATCAAACATTATTACATCCTCCTTTGTTTTTCCCTTACCATTCCATTGTGTATACCACATTTTCTTGATCCATTCATCTACTGAGGGGCATCTGGGTTGGTTCCATATCTTAGCTATGGTAAATAATGCTGTGATAAACATAGTTGTGCTGGTAGCTTTAGTATGGCCTTGTTTGTGATCATTTGGGTAAATGCCCAAAGGTGGGATTGCTGGGTCATAGGGGAGCTCTATGTGGAGTCTTTTGAGGAACCTCCATACTGCTTTCCAAAGTGGTTGAACAAGTTTACACTCCCACCAACAATGCAGTAAGGTTCCCTTCTGACCACATCCCCTCCAGCATCTGTTGTTATTGGATTTCTTGATTATAGCCATTCTAACTGGGGTGAGGTGAAATTTCAAAGTGGTTTTGATTTGCATTTCTGTTATGGCTAGAGAGGTTGAACATTTCTTCATATGGCTATTGGCCATTCTTATTTCCTCTTCAGAGAAGTTTCTTTTTAAGTCTTTTTTTCCCCTTTTTTTATTGTGAAAATACCATACAGAGGGGTTACAATTACATGGGCAAGGTAATTAGTACATTTCTTATCAAACATTGTTGACTCCTCCTTTGTTTCCCCTTCCCATCCCTTCCCATCTCCTCCCAACCCCCGCCAAAGTTGTAAAGTTCGTTTGTCAACATAACTCTTGTACATCTCATTGTTGAAATGGGTCCACCTGTATCCCTATCTAAAAAATTTGTTTTTGCCCTTCCCCTCCACAAATTATACCGACATCAAATACAGTGAAAGCAGGGGTTATACCATGGAGGAGGGACATACAAAGCAACAAAGAAATCAGCTTATAAATATGTTAGAAACAATCGTAAGAAAGAAAGAAAAAAAACATTTGAATACATATCTTAGGGTTCATTTCCCTAACATCAACTTATCTGACCTTTTCTGCTTGACTCAGACATGTACTAGTTATTGCAAATAAGGGAAACCATGGGACCTATGTTTCTTTGGGCCTGGCTTACTTCACTTAATATAATTTTTTCCAAGTCTTTCCATTTCCTAATAAATGGGGCGATGTCATTCTTTCTGATGGAGGCATAGAATTCCATTGTATATATATCCCACATTTTCTTGATCCATTCATCAACTGAGGGCATCTGGGTTGGTTCCATGTTTTAGCTAGTCCACTTGTTTATTGGGCAGTTAGTTGTTCCTCTGAGCATTTGTTGTTGGGGGATTTAATTTTTTGAGTTCCAGGTATATTTTAGATATGAGACCCTTGTCCATTGTATGGCTAGTGAAGATCTTCCAATCCATTGGCTTTCTACTGATCTTATGACAAATTTTATCAATTATGTAACATAAACTCTCTATCACATGAGAAAACGCCATTTTGTAAAGTGTTTATACCTTGGTCAAATGGCATTTTTGGCTATATCCAAATGGCCTCTATCTCCAAGTATCATGGATGAGGACAAAAGCAGAGAAAGAAGTAAGTTGAAGAATTATTTTATGTCAGATGATAGGTAAAGCAATATGGCTTATTTGCTTGTTCTTAAAGATTGTAGAAATTTTGCAATAGTGCTTCACTGACATCATTTGTAAATAAGTATAGGTATCTATTAATATTAAAATTTGCCCAGGTGCTGGTGGCTCACACCTGTAATTCTAGCTACTCAGGAGGTTGAGATCTGAGGATCATTGTTCAAAGCCAGCCCGGGCAGGAAAGTCCATGAGACTCTTATCTCCAATAAACCACTAGAAAAACGGAAGTGGTGCTATGACTCAAGCAGTAGCACACTCACATTGAGCTGAAGGGCTGAGGGATAGCACCCAAACCAGAGTTCAAGTCCCAAGACCAACAAAATAAGTAAATAAGTAAATAAATAAATAAATGAAATTTGTTTTTCACTGATATAAACAAGCATCCCCATAGTAAATATTCATGGAGTATCTTATTCTTTTAATACATGTAATACATCATGCCATGATTACATCAGTGTAAATATGTACATTGTCTCAAATATTTATCTTTTCTTTATGATGAAAACATTAAAAATATTTCTGTAAGTTTTTAGGGAAACAAATCCAGGATTTTCTTTTTAATATGTTTTTTATTGTAAAAATACCGTACAGAGGGGTTACAGTTACATGAGCAAGGTAATGAGTATATTTCCTATCAAGCTATCTAATGAGGAAAGCAAGATAGGCTAACTGTTTTCAATAATACAATACATTCCTTCTCAAAATATTCCATTTGAAATATTCATCGTGAACCCTGGAGAAATATGACTATACTTGGGACAGAAACAGGGGAGAGTCTCTCGTACATATTTTCCTATTCTCAGGTGATATGCAGAAGATATTAACTGTGAAAAAGAATAGACAATTACCATTGAGAATTGGATTCAAGAAGGAGGTGAGGAGGAAAGAGCAGAACAACTGTGAATGTGGGTGCTAGCTCTCTGATAGGAATGGACTGCTGGTAAGTGTGGAGGCAAG
The DNA here is from genome assembly GCF_019054845.1 of Dipodomys spectabilis. Taxonomy (NCBI): domain Eukaryota; kingdom Metazoa; phylum Chordata; class Mammalia; order Rodentia; family Heteromyidae; genus Dipodomys; species Dipodomys spectabilis. Next base: position 638,603 of record NW_024871127.1, read on the forward strand.
GAGGACCTTAGTTTTTGGTAACTTCCCATCAAGCACTCACTGCTACCCTACACCCAATTACCGTGAGCTTAATAGTCAGTTATTAGTTTAAAACTACCCTGAGTTAATATAAACACTAAGGCACTTCTATAACATTACTGTTTGGAGGCAAGGTAGCCTTGACAGCCTGAATATCTCTATTCAACGTGATGCAGGTGACTACTTTCACAAGGCAAAGCTCACAAAAAGCCAGAAGAAATAAAGAAATTTTATTGGAATCTCAGTGAACGTGGATAGAATACCTGTAATATATTTTTGCATTAATTTTCAAACTGCCAACTTTTACAAGATTATGTTGACCCAAAGTTTAAATAATTATCTGAAGAATTAATTTTAAATGATCTCTAAATATACTGCAGATAGAATTATAGAACAAAAATTCTAATATAAACAGAACCAATTCAGGGTTATAGCATTTTTTCAAGATGCTATATACACATATATGAAAATCGAGTAATGACACCCATTAAAACTTTAAAAGTAGAGAGAGGGAGGATGAAAAAGAATAATTGTGAGTGTGAATTTGATGAACTTGATAAAAATGTGTATGGAACTTTCACAGTGAAACCTTTTTGTACAATCAAATGTACAACTCAAGCTGTTAAAATACTATTTGTTCAAATGTTAGTGTTCCTCTGCTTCTTAATTTTATCTTTTGGGATTACCAAATTGTTTCCAAATAGTATGTGAAAAATTCTGAATGGTGAATATAGAGCTATCAAGAAATGGATCTTCTAAATTTAGAGTACTATTCAGTTAAAATATTAATCAGAACAGGGTATTCCAGAAATGTTAGTAGAGTGAGTTTTATAATAATATTTTCCACTATAGTCATCTGTAGGAACCCCAGAAGACTGATTCTGTATGAACAATTGCTGCCCAGGATAACAAGGCTGTGATCATTATATATCATATTTACTTACTGCTCTCCTCTTCTATTTCTTTTACTTGAGTCTTTATAACATCTGTGTACATCTTAATTATTTGATTTTAATGGACAATGTTTATTTTAAATCATTTTGACAGAAATTACCTTTTATCTTAAAGTTTAAATGTACCTACAGGCTACTAAGAGATGCCAGTATTCAACAAATGCATTAAAGAAAATGGTGTATGTAGTAGAAATATGCCTCATTTGTTACAAATTATTTTCTCCCCTAGTCCAACTTAGTCAAAAACAGTGAATGTAACTGAAAGTGGATGAACAGTTCAACAGCACCAAATTCAACAAATGTATATTGAGCATTTTCTATGTACAATAAATAACAAAATAATGTCAAGTTTCTTTCATCCAGGTGTTCATAATTTCCCACAGAAGCAGATTATTCGGGAAACTGAACACACACACACACACACACACACACACACACACACACACACACACACACACACACATACACTCTTCAAGTCAGGTAATGATTATTTACAAATCAAACCATGAGGCAAACGACTGAGGGAACAAGTCAAGATGAGAAGCAATTCAATGTCTTTGGTAATGAAAGATTGGTAAGGTAGTATAGCCAATTTATCTTGAAATTTCATTGACGTACAGCGTTTAAATGTCAATTAAGATGGAATAATCAGTGGACAGCTGTATTTAGAGTCATCATAATCATGGTTTGGGAATATAATACTACTTAGAGTATGGAGATTTTATTAGACAGTGTTAAGGATTTGTGAATTACAAATAGGAAGACACTTCCATACTTTACTACAATTGACTTTTTGGATTTGGTTTCATTTTGATTTTTAATTGATATAATTCAAGGTTCTGAAAAGAATGAGTTGAAAGGTAACTTAAAACTCATGGCTGAAACACCTAGGGGCTGGGGACCTCATGGGTTAGGTTTTGAAATACAGATGAAAAGCAAGATGACAAAAAGTGCTGAGTTCTGTTTCCCATATGTTGTATTTGATGTGTTAAAGGATATCCAACTCTAGGGATTGGTGGGCTGTCCAATAATCTCTAAGACATGTGCGTGGATCTGCAGCTGTAGGTCCATTTTAGGAATCTAATAGTTGTAATAGTGAGGTGGTAACATGGACAAGATACCAAAACAGAAAGCAGTTATTTGGCAGTTATTTCCATAAACTTTAAACCATAAGAGACAATATGCTGTGCAGAGCATATCACAAGCAGAATAACTCAAATTTAAAATTTTCATAGATAAAACAAGTATTGAGGAAAGTAGAAGGGAATTGTAAAGTATACGTAGTCCCAGCAATGACACTATAAAATGACCTTTATTATTTATTTTTATTTTATTTTATTGTGACACTTGAGCCACAGTGCCACTCTGGCTTTTTCTGTGTAAGTGGTATGGAGGAATGGAAATCAGGGCATATTAGGCAAGCACTCTACCACATTTCCAGCCCATAAATGATTTTTAAGAAGTAACTACGTTCCTAGTACAACTACTTCAAGATAATAAAACAAAAGAAGTAGGTACCTATATTGGCCAAAGAAAATGATGAATGGTAATTTGTTTAGGGGTTCAGTAAAATACCATTTACATTTTGAGTTTAATTTCGAAGTTGAGCCAACCTCAAACTCAAAATACTTCTGTCTCAGTCGCCTGAGTACTGGATTGCAGGCATGCACTATCACTACATCTTCATGGAAGAGTGGTCTCCAAATTCTGTAACAACATGTAATGTACCCATGAGTGTTTCTATAAACAATTTTGTTCTGCTATCATTTTTTCTTCAGGTATTAAGTGAGCATATCTTGTAAGGGGAGAACACAACACTCTAGATGGTCAGGGCAGATGAAATGACCTGGGACAACAAGCTGAGAGGAAGGAGGACTGGTAGTATCAGGAAAGAAAAGATAAAACTTGGCAGGATACAGTTGGTGGTAGACAGAGTTAAAAGCTCATGCTGTCCACTTATTACTATTCGTTTTCTAACTCCAAGTCTCTGTATCAAATGAGAACATCAGAAGAGAACTGAGTGGTGCATCTGACATTTGCTTCTCATAAAAGTGATTTCTATGCGTAGCTATAGCAATAAGACAAGATGCAAACACAAAGGGGATACAAAGAGGGAAAGGTGAAGTAAAACTCTCCCTCTTTGCAGATGACATGATCTTGTATTTAAAGAACTCCATGGACTCTACTCCCAAATTAATCGAGCTGATTTGAAACCCTGGCAAAGTAGCAGGGTATAAAATTAACCCTCAAAAATCAGTGGCGGGTGGATGGGTTGGGAAGGGGAAAAAAAGGAGGAGGCTACAAGGCTTGATAAGAAATGTATTCATTATCTTGCCCATGTAATTTTAACCCCTCTGTACAGTATTTTCACAATAAAAAAATCAATGGCATTCCTATATGCCAGTAACAAGAAGAGTGTGGCCAAAATCAGGAAAGGAACTCCTTTTGTAATATCTCACAAAAAATGAAATATCACTGGGCGCCAGTGGCTCATGCCACTGTGGAGCTGGGGAGGTGGAAGGGATGGCTGGGAAAAAACAAAAGAGGGCGTAACAATGCTCAAGAGGAAATGTACTCATTACCTTACTCATATAACTATAACCCTTCTGTAAATATCTTTAAAATAAAAATATACGAAAAACTACATATAAAATTTATGTATAAAATGTTTTAGATTGAACACAACTTACTTGTGATATAGAAAAAGTCAGAATACAAGTTACTTTGGCTATGGGGTAGAAGGTATTGCCTGGGCAGAGGAGTGGGGAAATTCTGGAGTGATTCAATGTTTCATGTTCTAATTGGAGTGTTGATTGGCACAGTATTGGCCAAATCTTCAAGGATCTACACCAAACATTTCTGGGTTTTTTGTAGATTAATATAACCTTAAAAGAAAATTCATAAGTATTTACCTTGTACTTAGTAATGCATCCTAAATAAATTAAGGGCAAGTTGACTGCCATCTGCAATTTGAAATGCTTCAAATAAGAAGACAGATTCCTCTCTCCCAACTATTTTGAAATATGTGGTGCATTATTATCAGTTGTATTCACTCTATCCTGCCATAGGACTAAAAAAATAAAGCAAAAAAGTGAGATCTGTCAGCATGTTCTGCCCACAGCAAGGAGTTCATAATGATTTACACACAAACTTTATACATGAAAAGTTTATGTATTCTTTTATGAAATGGTGTCAAAAGGCATATTTTGTTAAATTTTTCATTATTATTAATGTGAGAGTTGGCTAGATCTATGGCTAGAAGTAAAGAATAAAGCCTTACAACTCAAAGAAGGGTCTTCTGTTCAACAACATCAGCTGAGATTTCCTTATACATTTGAATTTTCAACCCTTACTCCAGACCTAGAATCAGACTGAGCCTCATCCATTTATTTATTTGTTTGTTTGCTTGCTTGTTTGCTTGTTTAGTACTGGTACAGGATGAATGGCTTAACTTCATGACAAATGCCCTTTCTTAGGACTAGTGGCAGGGAGAGTCCACAACAAATTTTTGTTATTTAAAAAAAAACTTATTAATGTTCTTGCATCGTTTGGATTACCACTTTTGGTCAGTTCATGCATCTAGCAAATTTCAAAGCAATCATTTTTAAGAGCTCTGAATAATACTTGTTCTCAAATTATACACTAATAGATCACTTTAAGTATTTCACATAGCATCCATAAATTCAATAAATGGCTCGTTATGTTTTAAGGACTCTATTTCAATTCTCTGTCAAAACTCAAGCAATATCAATAAGTTGAAGAAAAATTACATGAACAGTGTTATCTTATAAAATCCATAAAATTCATATTATCATCCTCAATACAAAAGCCCATTAGTTCTCCATCACTGAAAATCTGGAAAATCTACAAATGTAGGACTAATCTGAGATGATTCTTAGACCCTTATTGTACTGTGGTCCACATAAACAGTCTGGTGAATACTGCCACTGAATATGAAACACTAAAGTTCCAAACAAAATCAATTATAATGGAATACAATGATTAAAATATCAAACAAATTTGCTGTATGTAAATAGATTATTTATTTATTTATGCCTGAACTCTGGGCCTGGGCACTGCCCATGAGCTCTTTAGCTCAAGGCTAGGGAAATACACTAGAGCCACAGTGTCACTTCCATCTTTTAATCTGCTCACGTAGTGCTGAAGAATTGAACCCATGACCTCATGCATGCAAGGCAAGTACTCTAACACTGAGCCACTTTCCCAGCCCCTAGATGATTCTTTTTTAATTCATTAATTAACAAGGGGCAGAAGAGAAACCAATAGCATTGTTACTTCCAAATTCTGAATGCAAGCAATATATTGAGACATTTAGGTCTCATATGATATAAAATATCTGTGGAATTTTACTCATCCATTAGAAAGAACAATTTGTACCATTGTACAGAAATGGAAAGACGGGAAATTATATTAAGTGAAGTAAGTAAGGCCAGGAGAGGAAAGGATGCATTTTTTCCCTCATCTGTGGTATGCAAGTGCACACAGATGTATTGACTGAAATATGGTAGATTCAAGGAAGAACTCAAATAGTGTAATTCCTTAGAAAAGCAAAATCAAAGTTCATCAAAATTAGATACCATGAAGCAGGTACTTGAAAGGGTTGGGATGGGTTCCAGGAGAAAGGAATAGATGAAGAAGGGGAGAGTAGAGAAAAAGGGAGAATGCAATCATAAATCCAATTCATATCCTTCCAAATTAAGAGTGAGAGAAGAGGTAGGTAGGCTAAGGATGGGTGAGAATGTTGAAAGGGATAAAATTGATCAAGATATATTCATAAACAGCTTTGTTAAATGGAAAATCTTTTGTACTACTTAAAGGTAATTAAAAATCCATGGTTGCTGTTTGTGACATGTTAAATGATTGCTGATAATGTCTAATTGCCTAAACTCATAAAATTGTAAGTGGCAAATTTCTGTTAAATATTATAAGAAATAAAGTTGTGCATTTTTTTCTTAACCAAGTTGAGTTTGTTGAGGAAGGTCAGACCATGAGCTTCCTTTTCTTTCCCGATAGATCTCAGATTGGCAACATTCTTTTTGACTCTATACTTTTTTTTTTTACTTTAGTCCAGGATGAAGTTTCTTTTGTTGTTTGATAACAATTATACAACTTATTATGATTAGTTCTCTATGTCTACTCACGGGAAGTTCAAGGATATGTGCATGTAGTTTTTAGTAGCTATTCTTAGATTCAACATTTTTATTATGTTTGTATCTTTTTTTGTAGACTCTATTATTATGGTTTCACCTCTTCTATAGACTCTAGACACAGAAAATGAGAAAGTGAGTGCTTATAGTGTCCTTAGAGATTACCAGTATCATCTGCTTCTTTCATATATAGAGTGAATGTTTCAGACATGTTGAATGTAAAATCAGTGGCAGAAGTAAACACAATTTCTCAAAATGAATCCCACTGTACACTTGTATAATCACCTAGAGGTAGCAGTTTTTAGTAGATTCCTCCAGATGGTTTTGAAACATACTAAAGCCTGAGTGACAAAATGGTTTGTCAAGAAGACCTAGTTTTAAGGTTGAATCTTTCATAGGGTATGCTGCCTGCTATAGATATAATATCTTCATAGATAAATTGTTATATTCACATATAAATTGATCTATTTCTATAAGTCTATCTATCTATATCTATCTATATATAAATGAAGGATAGGATTGAATCAAAATCCCAGAGTGACATATAACCAGTTATCTCAGTAATATATATGCATCTTATATATGAGATTTTTTTAAAAGAAAGGAAATATAGTATTTAGTTACATGAATTGGTAGAACACAAGGCAGGTATGTTATGGAATGTTATGTGTCCTGAATATCCACAAAATTCTGCTTTGGCAATTATGCAAGACCTTGTAACACGAACTAGAGAATGGTAGGCTTGAGTGAATTCAAGACTTGACAATCCACAAGGCAAGCCTGATGAAAGTTGTGAGTGAGGCAGGTAGAACAGACAGTGAGATCATACAACTGAGATAAATTTAGAGTTCAAAAGGAATAGATAAGGCACTGGAGTTCCTCCATTGCTTTTCATGTGCTCCTTTATGTCTTTGAAAATAAGCAATGATTATTAAATGGAAATTTGAAAATATCATTCCTCTACTTAAGTGATCAAAGCCTTCCCATTGCATTTAGCACAACATATTTTTTGAAAATATTGTTATTGTAAAGGTGATGTACAGCGGCATTGCAGTTACATAAGTCAGGAAATAAGTACATTTCTTTTTGAAAAGTGTCACTTCATCCCTTCCAGTTTTCCCCTTTGGACCTCTCTCCCCCACAAGTTGTATAATTCATTTTCAACATAGTATCTAGTAAAGACCACTGCTGTATTTGTTCACCCTTTTTAAAAAAATGTTTTATTGTAAAAATACTGTACAGAGGGGTTACAGTTAAATGAGTAGGGTAATGAGTGCATTTCCTATTGAGCATTGTTACCTCCTCCTTTGTTTTACCCCTACCATCCCTTCCTGTCCTACCTCCACAACTCCCCCTCCCCCCGAAAAGTTGTAAAGTTCATTTTCAACATAGTGTCCTGTATCTCATTGTTACAATAGATCAACCTGTATCCTTATTTCAGCCATTTTGTTATTTCTCTTCCCCTCCCCAAATTAGAAAAATGTATATACAAGATGCAGGGCACTGACATCAAAGAGTGTAAAAACAGGGATTATACCATGGGGGAAGAACATACAAGAGAAACAAAAAAAAATCACATAGTACATTTTAAATATGTTAAAAACACTAGCAAGAAAGAAAATACCACTTGTGTCCCTACCTTGGGGTTCATTTCATTTAACATCATCTTTTCTTTTTCTTTTCTTTTCTTTTTTTTGTCAGAGGTGGGCGCTGTCCCTCAGCTCTTCAGCTCAAGCTTAGCACGCTACCACTTGACACAAAACACCACTTTGGTTTTTTTTGGTAATTATTGGAGATAAGAATCTCATGGGCTTTCTTGCCCAGGCTAGCTTTGAGCTGCAATCCTCAGATCTCAACTTCCTGAGTAGCTAGGATTACAGGCGTGAGGCACCCACGCCTGGCACTTAACATCATCTTATATGGTCATATGAACAAAGTTTTTGACTTTTACTGCTTGTCCTAGACTTATACTAGTTATTGCAAATAAGGGAAACCATGGGACGTATGTTTCTTTGGGCCTAGCTTACTTCACTTAATATAGATTTTTTCCAAGTCTTCACCTTTTGACCTAGTTCTGTGACTCCAGTTATCCTCAGAAAGACAGATGAACAAACAAGACAAAAAGAAACAAAAACAACACCAAAGGGGGGGGGTGTGAATCAGTTTCCATTTCCTAGAGTTCATTTTGATAACTATTTTATATGATCAGAGACACATAGGCATTGTGCCTTGTATTCCTATTCTAAGAGTATTTATTGGATTTTTAAAAGTAACAAGCTGTTTTGTGAATAGTGGACTATTGTTAGAGGAAGTAATTAGATATTTGTGATCTATGAGGTAAAATGATGCAAAGTAAGCAAGGAGACATTAAATGGCCAATACACAGATGTTAAACAACAATCAAAGCAATTATGACTCAGAAGTCAAAGCAATATGAGATGAAAACATTAATCACTATTATGTACAACAGTCTATTTGTCATTATCACATTTCAAACTTTTAAGTTTGACATGAAGATTAAATAGTAAATTGGCTCATGTCAAATTCAGGAATCAAAGGTAAGAAGTATACAGTCATCCTGATTTGTAGGTTTGTAATTATTCTATCTATCTATCATCTCTCTCTCTCTCTCTCTCTCTCTCTCTCTCTCTCTGTGTGTGTGTGTGTGTGTGTGTGTGTGTGTGTGTGTGTGTGTGTGATTTTTTTTTTTTTACTCAAGGCTGGTACTCTACCTCTTTAGCCACACCCTTCCAGCTTTTTGCTGCTTAATTGGAGATAAGATCTTACGGACTGTTTTACCTGAGCTGCTTTGAACCACTGGCCTTCTAAGTAGTTAGGATTATGACATGAGCCATTAGAACTATTTTTTTTTCTGTTGGCTTGTCTATGCCTATATCTCCAGTGGAAATGACCAAAATGTCCAAAAATGCCCTTGAGTACCATGTCCTTTTCTATGTCCTTTTCCTACCCACTTGGGGGTGACTGGAGTGCACGGAAGCATCTTTTCAAACCATCTGCTTTGACGTGATTCATCCATGCTTATTCATCTGTACTGATGTCATGATGGAAGAAATCTCTGAGCAGCTTTGACCTCTTAGGCCATAGTATGTCACTAAGATATAGATCTTCTCAACTTTGTGATTTCCCCAAATATATGTAAGATTTTGAGGTTATTCTCAGAGTGGCATAAGACTAATATGGTCATTTCCAGAGGCTCCCAGCAGAGGCTTTTTGTCTTAATACTACATAATCTACTTCAATCGTGTCCTTTTTTCCAGCTGTTTAGTTTTATCTTTTTTGGGATGAGTCAACTTGCTTTGTATAACAGTATGAAGTCTTCCTAAGTCTTTTATTTATGAACTAGTTTGCCATTAGTGCTCAATGTGCTAAAGATTATTCAATGCAAACATATAATCTTACTATAGATTTCGGATGCTGACTTAGAAACATTAAGTCTTGGTGTCTTTTTCTTTTTTATGCTAATGAGCTTACATTTTGGATAGAAGTATGCATATTTAGCTTCTAAGAATGGAGGGACAAAGTATCAGTTAATATGTCAACTATTAACATACCACATGATCTGAACTCTGATAAGATGAAGAAAGCCAACCTTTAGCACCTTATGATTGCAAACCATTTTAAATGAAGATTAAATTCTAAGTAAAGATGTATTGTGATGGAGTCACCATGACTGAGGATATGAAACAACTGTTAAAGGAGACACAGGAAACAATGACAAGATGAAATGTTTGTGAAACACACAAAGAAATATAATAAGGTAGAATAGAAATAAGATGTGCGTTGGGAAGGTGGCTCAGTGGTAGAGTGCTTGCCTTGCCTGCATGAGGCCCTGGGTTCCATTCCTCAGCATCACATAAACAGAAAAAGCCGGAAGTGGCACTGTGGCTCAAGTGGTAGAGTGCTAACCTTGAACTGAAGAGCTGAGGGACAGCGCCCAGGCCCTGAGTTCAGGCCCCATGCCCACCAATATATATTAAATAAGATGTAAAGGAATATAAAGAAGAGACCAATATTGAAGATTGCAGGGCTACAATATCTAATGTCAAACTTACAATAAAGCAGCAAAGGAGGATGTTTTTAAATAGTGACAGAATGTGGCATTAAAAATGTATCAAGCATGAGACAAGCATAGAAAGCAAAGGAAAACCATATTTGGTGCCAGAATTCACTATTGATTAGTCTAATAGACAACTTTTTCTGACTTTTGTGTCTGACTTTTGTTTCTGGACATGGAACTCAGCACCTGAAGCCCTGGGTCACACCCTAGCCATTCAACTGGCATTTTTGCTAATGTAGTGTTATTTATTATTCTGAAAGCTCCATCTCAGGTACAGATCTTGGCATGGACAAGCTTTGCCATTATTACTGTCTTTAATTTTATGCAAAAGTATGAATATTAGGTATTTGTATTATTTTGTTGTGATTTTCATTTTGATTATTGTTGACATGTATTGCCTTTACTATATTTCTTAAATGACTGTTTATCCTTGACATTTTAGAACAGCTATTCTGCTCCAATGATGGATCATACATAAAAATACAGGATGATTATTGCATTTGATCATGGTTTTTGTTCCCTTATTATGACCAGTTATCTTTTAAAGATTAATTTGTGGGGGCTGGGATATGGCTTAGTGGTAGAGTGCTTGCCTAGCATGCATGAAGCCCTGGGTTCGATTCCTCAGTACCACATAAGCAGAAAAAGCCTAAAGTAGTGCTGTGGCTCAAGTAGTAGAGTGCTAGCCTTGAGCAAAAGAAGGTAAGTTACAGTGCCCAGGCTCTGAGTTCAAGTCCCAGGACTGGCAAAAAAATTGTGGTCAAATTGGTTTTAGTCACTAAAAAATACTCTAAGAAAAATAAACCCCATCTTAATAATTATGTGTATTTTAAGTGCCTCTGTGGAGTTGTTAAGCTTGGGTTATGAGAAGGTTGTTGGTAATGATTGAAGTTATTATTAAACAAGATCATGTTGTGTGCTTTGTGAACTAAAGTAGCAATGTTTAGCATTCTGGATTCTTTCATATTAACATTAATGAATCAATTTTACTTACCTCGTTATTTGAGATTACCCACAAAATTATGAAAATTGATCAATATAAATATGAGAAACTTAGATAAATTAGCTCTTAAATCATTGCTTTTGGAAGAGTCATATGATAATACAGTTATTTAATAAAATTAGATCATTAAGATATTTGCAATTATTCATTGGTGCAAAATTCGAGGCTCCCACACTGACTGGATTTGGAGAGCCGTCCATCTATTTTACTTTAGATACTGACATAGTTTGTTTCTATCCTTAATAGTACAGCCATGGGTAAACTGGACTATAAATACTTAATGGGGCTATGGTTAGGAAGGCTTCAATGTGATCATTATTTTTCAAAATGTTTTTTTTTGGGGGGTCTGGTTGTGGGGCCTGAACTCTGGGCCTGGGCGCTGTCCCTCAGCTCTTCAGCTCAAGGCTAGCGCTCTACCACTTGAGCCACAGCGCCACTTCTGGCTTTTTTCTTTTTGCTTATGTGGTGCTGAGGAATCGAACCCAGGGCCTCAGGCATGCAAGGCACGCGCTCTACCACTGAGCCAACTTCCCAGCCCCTCAAAATGTTTTTAAGTGTTTTGATTACTTATACAGGGAAATGTTCATTTCACATGGTCCAATGAAATGAATACTCAAAAATTGGAGTGGGTTAGGAATAAAAAACTGTAGCTTATAAGTCAGGAAGAATGAAATTTAGCCTGAGTTTAAATACCTTCATGAATTTACTTAAGGCTGGAGGGGGAAAATAAAGAATAGAAATCCACAATAATTTCAGCTTGAAAAAGTAGAAAAAAATAGTAGAAAAGCTATACAGGATCATACTGAGGAGTGATCTAAGGGAAAGTTTGTCTGTTTATAACACTTTTTCAGGATATGTTCCTTTATTGGTTGATCCTTCAACTATTTCTAGAATCTAGGAAAATTAATAGATTTTCATTTTAAATTTAGCTTTTTAAATTAATTATCTCTGATATTAGTTTAATAAAAGATTATAAAATTCCAGTAATATTTAAGGAGCAAAACAGGAAATTATTTACCTAGATTTGTGGGTAGCAACCTTTAAAAAAATGTGACAACTGTTTGATAAATCTTCATCTTTTCAACCTGGTTACTATAATTTGAAACTTACATGATTTAAAATTATTTTTAGTTGATTTTTGGAGATTTATGCTTTCTAGAAACAAAATATTGTACACAGCAATGTTTATACTTAGCAAATGTTTGGTGGTAATATAGATGAATTACCGAAATAGAGCCCCCCTTTACAATTATGTAATAACAAAAATTTTCTGGTAAAACCTTCTATTCAGAGTTGTAAAAATAATTTTTCCTATTTTGACAGTGACAGGTGCCTATTGAGATTTTTTGAATTAATTTGCTGTATAAGTTTAAATGTTTCTCTTGGGCTTTGTAAGAATAAAGGTTAAACCTGAATACTTTCTTTTGGCTGTTATTCAGAGAAATGTTTTCCTAGAAACACTAACTGAAAGTGACACTTTCCGTTCACAGAGAATTATTTTGATTCCCTATTTTTGTTTTGGAAAAGTCAGAATAATAAATTAGTGGAAGATGAAGAAAGTAACAAAAACAGGACTTTTTATATAAAATAACAACAAAGTAATAATCAAGCAAATGAGAGTCACAAAAGTCCACTGATTATTTTTAATTTTCTTGAAGAGAACTCTAAATGTACATATTAGGCAAGAAATAAAAACATTATTGTTTTAGTAATATATAACTACAACAGAAGGGTGAAGAACGTACTTTACTACAAGTAGATTTAAAAATATTTTTAAATCAACACTATTGAATTTCTTTTGTTTTTTATGAAGCAGAGAAATATACACAGGATTGGTTAATTATTATTATTATTATTATTTTGCAAGATGATATTGGAGAAGTTGTGTAGAGCATATTGACTGATTTTCTATGAAATGCTTAAGTATTTAGAGATCAACTTTTTGCTCATAATACATTTCAGCAGTAAAATTATGTTTTCTAACTTGAAATTATTTTTCACTAAAGCTCAAATGTGCTTTCAAAATTCATAATTCATAAGGAATTTATCCATTATTACAATGCTTAACTTTAAGACCTCAAAAATTCATATATGGACATATATTGATTTCCTGTCACTATGTTAAAAGCCACATTCAATCTTCCAAAATCTGGGTGCTGAATATATTTGGTTTATCCATCTAGCCTTCTCTCTTCCATTTTCTTCCTGGTGTGGCTGATCTCTAGACTTTATTAATAGATTTTCTTGCTCTCTGGCTTACAGTTATGTTTGTTATTAATTAAGATCATTCTACGGGAAATTAGGTGGAGGGAAAGCTGACTATGTGTCTTACTTTCAAAGCTCCTATCAGGTGGTTCTCTTGGTATCTCTTTGTATAGGGATAAGTAACCAGTCTTTTTGTCAGTTTTGTGTAAAAGTTATTATACTTTGTGTTTGTAGTTTCAATGATTTCATTAGAACCTATCCTAGTGTTTATAAACAGTCTCCTGTTAAAGTCTCCTATGAGTCCCAAAGTCCTGCAAAGACTCTAGGACTCTAAAGCAGAGTGAAACTCTCTACTTCCAAGTGATGACACTTAACAGGAAGGAACCAGGGAAGAATGCAATTTGTGTTTATTCACTTATCAGTGCTAGAGACTAGGTTGAATACTTCACATTTATTAACCTGTTTAATCTCTATAGTAATATTTTGAAGTTAGTTCCTTCTCTTACTTTGAGGCCTGATTTACATAAAAAAGTATGGATTATTTGCTTAAAGTTTTAAAATGAATGCACAAGAGTAATACCTATGAAACATCACTTATATACAAAGCATTACTCTACATCTTCACAGCATTCCCACAATATGGAGAATAGTACCTACTCTTTTTAAAATTGGAAGTAGTAAGGTACAGAGGAGTCAAATGATGTGCTCAAAATCACACACCTAGAATATATAAGAGCAGCAATTTCAAGCAATATATTCTGCATATAGAGTAAATATTCTTATATATACAACTGCCTTATGATTATTAAAACGTTTTTAAGAATGTTACTTTTTTCCCCTTTCCAAATTCTGTGCACATTGTTTTGATATCTTTCAATCATTAGATTCCTAAACTTAGATACTAAACGAGGATCATTTTTTTGTGTGTGTTTAAAAAGGTTTCTTCAGGTCAAACTAATGTATGGTAATAATAATTAGTGTAGTGGTCATTCATGACAAGACTAGAGTACAGAAAGGACTATGAAGAAGCTCCTAGAGTGCTGATGAGATCTCCATTTGGTTATTGGTAGTATAAATATAACCAGTTATGTGAAGACTCATTGAGTTACACATTGAAGATTTGTGTAGGTTTATGTATGTGTATCATAGTGCAGTAAAACTTTTTTTCCCTCATACATGGAATTCTGAGTTTTGAATCATTCTCAAGAAAGCAATCATCTATGAAAGTATCCTAACCAACCGAGATACACCTCAGTAGATGAGTGTATCAAGAAAATGTGGTATACACACACACACACACACACACACACACACACACACAGGAATTCTGTGCTTCCATCAGAAAGAATGACACTGCCCCATGTGTTAGGAAATGGAAAGACTTTGAAAAAATCATATTAAGTGAAGTAAGCCAGGCCCAAAGAAACATAGGTCCCATGGTTTCCCTTATTTGCAATAATTAGTATACATATAGGATAATATTATCAGATAAGATGAAAAGCTCAAAAGCCATGTACATATAACCATATAAGAAGTGAAATGAGGGCTGGGAAGGTGGCTCAGTGGTAGAGTGCTCGCCTTAAATGCATGAGACCCTGGGTTTGATTCCTCAGTACCACATAAACAGAAAAAACCAGAGGTGAAATGAGCCTCAAGATATGGACACAAGATGTCTATCTTTATTGTTATTGTTTTAAATGTACCATGTGATTTTATTTTGTTGTTGTTGTGCTTGTTTTCTTTGTATGTTTTTCCCCTATGGTATATCCCCTCTGTCACTGCGTCTTCTTTTTTTTTTGTCGGCCGTGGGGCCTGAACTCTGGGCCTGGGCACTGTCCCTCAGCTCTTTAGCTCAAGGCTAGTGCTCTACCACTTTAGCTATAGAGCCACTTCCGGTTTTCTGGTGGTTTATTGGAGATAAGAGTTTCAGGGACTTTCCTGCCCAGGCTAGCTTTGAACCGTGATCCTCAGATCTCAGCCTCCTGAGTAGCTAGGATTACAGGCGTGAGCCACCAGCGCCCGGCTACCCTGTGTTTTGTATATACACTTGTCTAATCTGTGGAGGAGAAAGGGAATAATAAAATGCTGAAACAAGGACAAAGGATGACCCATTGCAACAAGGATACCCACAGGATAGGATATTGGAAAGGAACTTTACAATTTCGGGAGGGGGATGAGGGGGAGGAGTGAGGGAAGTGAGGGAGGGAAGAGATAGTGGGACAGCAACTAGAGAAAGGATGAATGATCTACAAGTAATGTGGTCATTACCTTACTCATGTAACTGTAACCTCTCTGTACAGCATCTTTACAATAGACTTTTCAAAAAAAGAAAATAATCAGTAGGAAAACAAATCTAAAAAAAAAAGAAATTAGCCTATTAACATTACAATGCTATTTCGCTGTGAGCAGTTCAGAATGTTTTGAATCCCCCATTTTACCCTTCTATTTTGTGTTTGTTTCTGTCCAGAGATTTGTAATCATTGAACACAGTCTCTTGACTTTCTGAGCACTAGATATGTCCATGGCTTGACCTTTCTGTAACCAGAAGGTCATGCCAAATGATCCCTGTGCTCTTTACCTCCTACTGGAACACTATCGATCTTTCTGTGTTTTCTGGTTAAAAGACTAATACAACTAGGATGACTCAGAAACCATTG
This sequence comes from Dipodomys spectabilis, assembly GCF_019054845.1. Lineage (NCBI taxonomy): Eukaryota > Metazoa > Chordata > Mammalia > Rodentia > Heteromyidae > Dipodomys > Dipodomys spectabilis. The sequence continues at coordinate 654,685 of NW_024871127.1, forward strand.
AAATTTTTTTCACAAATGCATTTCTGGCCCCCTCCCAGTCTTTTCAGTTTGATTTTCCCACTTTGTTTATGCTACCTACTCATCTTGAACATTGTCTGCACTTCTTATTTCTTCCATATTGACAATGTTGTAGAAGGATTATGTTCTTATTTTATGGTCTTTTCATCTTGTCATTTGAAAGAAAGAAGACAATATGTAAGTGAGTGCATAAAACTGCTGAGTAATATGCTAAGTTCATAAAGTTCACTTGACATTTTAATCATGAAAGGAATTAAAGAAAAAGAAGGACAGGGTCATATGGCCCAAAGAGGTTTTACTGTTTTACATGTTTAAGAAACTCATTTTTGTGACTTTGAAAGGACAGCTATTAAAGATGAAATTCTAAGGATATGTTAATGTTTTCCTGACTATGAATGTCACACCTGCAACAAAAGACATGGTAAATGTCAAAGATGAAAAGAGAAGAAAACAAAAGGATATTTGGTTTAAGCTAACCAAAAGAACTAGAGACAAAAGAGCTTAAAGCTCCTAAGTCCTTCCCCTGTACCACATACATGTATTGGTCTTAGACGTTTTGTGTGGACAATAACTGCTACTAAGCGACAGTGTGTCCTCTATGTAAGCTCTAAAATTCCTAGTAGGTTCAATACTATATTGTATTTTGTTTTTCACTCCATGTAGCCACTTCACTTTAGATGTCATTATCAGACACTCTCCAAGTTCAGAAAATCTTCTGAACATTATTCAACAAATCTAAATACATTGTGGTCTCCCTAACAGGACTTTCATAAAGAATATCTTATGAAAGTTATTTATATAAGCTCTTCCTAGGAAGGAAATGAAACAGAAAAGTTCAGTTTGCACTGCATAAAGAAGCTATCCCCATTAATTCCCAAAGTCATTTTCAGGGATAGCTGCTGCTTCTCATTTATTATAGACAGAGCCCAATGGTCAGCCTTTTCCTCTATTATTATTATTATTATTATTATCATTATTATTGTTATTATTATTATTATTATTATTGCTGGTACTGGGGTTTGAACTAAGAACCTAAGCACTGTCTCTGAGCCTCTTTGTGCTCAAGGCTAGCATTCTTCCTCTTGAGCCACAGCACTACTTTCTGGCTTTTTGTGCATAGTTTATTAGAGATAAAAGTCTCACAAACTTTCCTGCCCAGGCTGGCTTTGAACTGTGACCCTCAGATCTCAACCTCCTGAGTAGCTAGGATTACAGGTGTGAATTACTGGTGCCTGGGTCCTTCCTTCCCTTCCCTTCCTTCCTTCCCTTCCCTTCCTCCCTTCCCTTCCTTCCCTTCTCTTCCCTTCCCTTCCCTTTCCTTCCTTCCTTCCTTCCTTCCTTCCTTCCTTCCTTCCTTCCTTCCTTCCTTCCTTCTCCCTTCCTTCCTTCCTTTCTTCCTTCCTTCCTTTTCCTTCCTTCCTTCCTTCCTTCCTTTCTCTTTCTTTCTCTTTCTTTTTTCCTTTCTTTCTTTTTTTCTTTCTCTTTCTTTGTTTCTTTCTTTCTTTGTTTCTTTCTTTGTTTCTTTCTTTGTTTCTTTCTTTCTTTCTTTCTTTCTTTCTTTCTTTCTTTCTTTCTTTCTTTCTTTCTTTCTTTCTTTCTTTCTTTCTTTCTTTCTTTCTTTCTTTCTTATGTCTGTCTGTCTTACTTTCTGTCTTTCTTAAATTTCATTGTAAAGGTGATGTACTGAGGGATTACATTTAAGGTAATGAGTAGATTTCTTTTTGAACAATGTTACCCCATTCCTCATTTTCTCCCACTCCCCCACCTCCAGGTTGTAAAGTTCATTTGTGACATAGTGTCTAGTGAGCATTACTGTTTCTTTGTTTTACCCTTTGCCCCACCACTTCTGTGATTCTCCTTCCCTTCTCCAACTCAGATAAACTCATATACAAGAGAAAGTGTACAGAAATCAAAAATAGTAACAGGGAATAAACTAAAGAGAAAGAAAGAAAGAAAAAAGAAATAACTGCAGACAATACATGAAAAAAAAAACCTTGTTTCCATTTCTTAGAATTCATTTTGATAAGCATCATTTTATATGGTCCTATGCACAAAATTATTGATCTATTGTGAACTGCAACTTGTGTTTCTTTGGGCCTGGTTTACTTCACTTAATATAATTTTTTTCAAGTCTTTCCATTTCCTAACAAATGGGGCAATGCCATTCTTTCTGATAGAAGCACAGAATTCCATTATGTACATATGCCACATTTTCTTGATTCACTCATCTACTAAGGGGCGTCTGGTTGATTCCATATCTTAGCTATGGTAAATAATGCTGCAATGAACATGACTGTGCTCGACGATTTAGTCTGGCTTTGTGGTCATTTGGTTAAATGCCCTGGAGTAGGATTGCTGGGTTGCAAGAGACTCTATGTGTAGTCTTTTGATGAACCTTCATATTGCTTTCTAGAGTATTTGAACAAGTTTGCATTCTCACCACCAGTATAGTAGTAGTGCTCCCTTTTGGCCACATCCCCACAAGCATCTGTTGTTATTCATTATCTTGATAATGGCCATTTTAACTAGGTGAGGTGGAATCTCAGTGTTGTTTTGATTTGTATTTCTTTTATAGCCAGAGATGGACATTTCTTCATGATTCTACGGTCCATTCTTATATCTTCTTCAGAGAAGTCTCTCTTTAAGTCTTTAGCCCACTTATTAATAAGATTGTTGTTTCTTTGAGGATTTGCTTTTGGGGGAGGTTAATTTTTTGAGCTCTAAGTATATTTTAATATGAGGCCCTTTTCTGATGTATAGCTAGTAAAGTTCTTCTCCCAGTCTGTGGGCTTTCTATTTATCTTGCAAGCTATGTCATTTGCCATGCAGAAGCTCTGCAGTTTAATGTGATCCCGTTTATCCAGGCTTTCTTTGATTTGTTGTTTCTGAATCTTTACTTAGGAAGTTTTGAACTATGCCAAGAAGCCCTAGTGTTTCCCCTATCCCTTTCTATAGTATTTTCAGGGTATCTGACCTTACTTTAAGGTCTTTTATCCATTTGGAATTGATTCTGGTGCAGGGTGATATGTAATGATCTAACTTCAGTTTTTTTACACATTTATTTTTATTTTACATATGTATTTTTATTTTACACATTTTTATTTTACACATGTATTTTTATTTACACATATCATTTGATATAAGAAAGAAATGTGCACAAGGACTAATGGAATAACAAAACATTAATATTATACTATATTAAGAATGTATTATAGCCAGGTGCCAGTGTCTCACACCTGTTATCCTAGCTACTCAGGAGGCTGAGATCTGATGATAGTGGTTCGAAGCCAGCCTGGGCACAAACGTCCATAAGACTTTCTCCAATAAACTACTCCATAAAAAGCCAGAAGTAGCACTGTGGTCCAAGTGGTACAGTACTAGGCCTTGAGCACAAAGAAGCTCAGGGGCACTGACCAGGCCCTGAGTTCAAGCCCTGTGACTGGCAAAACAAAACAGAACAACATATTATATGCCAAGTCTTTATTATTTCATTTAAAGCTTATAGAAGTGTTCTGAAGTATGTTATTTTAAATCTTATTTGATGAATGAGTAAATTGTGCCTAACAAAGGCTGAATATAGTACAGTTAGTAAATATAGTACAGTTAGTAAATAGGAGAGTTGAGTTCCACAGTTAGTTTGACCTGCTTCTGAAAAATGTTTTCCATTTGTTATATCATGCCGGTAATTCTCATGAATGAGTAGTTACCCAAGAAATGAGGAGCATCCAAAAGTAGTGAAATGTTTTGCTTTTCCTGGACTATTCATACTACATGTTAAATAAACATCTGAAAGTCTATAATGTTCATCAATGATCACTTTAGACATTAAGAAAATTTTTACTTGAAATATTTTGATTTTGCATTAAAGCTAGTATTCATTAAGAGAGGAAGGAAAAGCACTACAAATTCATATGTTTTCATAGAAATTTTGAACCGTGGACTTAAAAGTGTTGTATTCCAGGACAAAGTCATTGTTTCATTTGCGACAAGCATACTGTAATGGAACAATCTGAAAAGCACTGAATAAGAGAATGATGGTGGGTATAAGAAATAAGAATGGAATTTCAACTGTGATACTTTTCTGTATTATTGAATATATATTTTCAAAGTAGATATGATACCTAGAACTGACTTGATCTGTATAAACTGATTGATTCCTCATCCTAGGGACCTGAACTAGGTCCATTTGGAAGCCTTTCAGTAGCCTACACTATTTTGGTAGGTTTCAGTTTGAAAGTGAGAATGATAAGGTTCTGGACTGCATATTTGTTTGATCTGAAAGCAAAATCCTGTATGCCTTGTTGAAGTTCATGGACTCCTTATTCCCCAAGCCAACTATAGTTCTGATATTCTTTTGGTCATAATGTGATTGAACTCAGGAAAGCATGCTTTCTAAATGTGTTGGCTTGGCTTACTTGCTTGGCTGATACTCTACCCCTTGAGCCATATCTCTGGCTTTTTGGTATTTATTGTAGAGATAGAGTCTCATGGACTCTTCTGATTGGGCTGGCTTTGGGCCTTCATCCTTCAGATCTCAGCCTCCTGAGTAGCTAGGATTCTGAGTGTGAGCCACCAGCACCCAGCAAAATTCTTAGTTCTGTAATACTATGCAATACTTTTATTCTATATCTGAAGAATTCCTTTCTATTTCCATTCTCTGCTTATTTTTGAAGGAACATTTCACCATTCACATCTTTCCTGTTTTGATAGATTTTATCTATCAATATAGATAGATGTATTTCTTAAGAACACTATCAGCTAACTGTATTTTATTTTCCTTAAAAAATGATACATTCTTGAGTACAGATTTCCTTCTTGATAAATTTAGAAGCCATATTTTCTCAATTGCATCTGCAAAATTTTGCTCCTAAACCCCCTCCCACAATTTTCAAGGCATTATATATCTTAATTCAATTTGAAAGTAGAAACTTTTTATTTCCCTCCAAATATCAAGTCATTCCTGCTTAGAAATGAAGTTCTCAAATACATTCGTACAGTGTACATTCATTTTCTTTGCATACTAGTGGTAAGTTTTACTTGAAGTTACATAAAAATGACACAGTAACTTTTAAGATTCATATCTAGTAAAACTGCTTTTCAAATAAGTTCCAGCATGCTAGTATTTTGAGTTCCTTGAATTTCTTTTCCTCCAGAGATTTTACAAAGATTTGTTGGGTATGAATTACAAAAGAATAACCTGTAGTTAACATTCTTAAAGCATAGGTAGGCAAGATTCCCTAAGATGAGCATACAAGCACTAGTGTACTCCCTACAAAAGCCAAGGTTTTCTTTTGGGGAAGCACCCAGGCACCTAGAGGATTTGTTATTAACCTGCATACCTGGCTATAGTGAGAGTCTTACTCCTATATGTTCAATCTTAAAAGTATTAGGGGTAACTTTGGTCTGAAAACCAGGATTTTCTTGACATAAGTGATCCCAGGAATAGATAAGAACCTGATGGCTTACTGGTTAATGTAGAACCTATCAATAGGCATTTTGGGAAATTAATTCTGAGCCCAAGTCTGAGATTTCCCAGTATCTGTATCTTTCTCATTCCATTTGCTACTTTTATGTGGTATTAGCTTTTAGAAATATTTCTTTTCCCAGCTGGGCACTGGTGGCTCATGCCTGTAATCCTAGTTACTCAGAAGGCTGAGATCTGAGGATCACAGTTCAAAGCCAGCCAGGGCAGGAAAGTCTGTGAGACTCTTACCTCCAATAAACCACCAGAAAACCAGAAGTGGAGCTGTGGCTCAAATGGCAGAGTGCTAGGCTTGAGCTGAATAGCTGAGGGACAGCGCCCAGGCCCAGAGTTCAAGCCCTACGACCGACCAATAAATAAATAAATGGAATTAGTTTTCTTTCCCCACTGAAGAAGATCTATAAGACATAGGCAATGTCTGCCTGATTTACCAATGTATCCTCCAGTACCTGGATCAGGTTTTGAGGAGTGTAACGTATATATGTCTGTGACTCATAAATTAGGACTTTCTAGATAGCCTGTGTTATCAATCACTAGGTAAGAGTTGCAGGCTTTTAACATGAAAAAGAAAATTCTGGTAGCCTATGACAAAAAAATGAAATATTTGAAAGATAATGATATATAAGGATAAAAAGGCCAAGGAGGTAGCATACAACAGAAAGAGCAAAGGCCCTATGAGTTAGGTCCATCTAACCCAAAACCTTGGCTTTATCTCCTTTCAGTTTTGTGACAAAGTACTATATATTGAACTTCTTTCTGTTTCATCTACATGACCAGTGTATTAATGCTAAATTTAGAGAAGTGTTAACAAGTTTATAAAGTCTACTTATTTAGCACAATGTCTCTTACAAGTAGTTACTATAAAAAGGTTAGATAGTATTAGAGATTACTACTTTTCCTTAATGTAGTTCCCAAGCAGAGAACTGGGAAAAATAGATAACTTTCACAGACATTTCAATTGTATTTTAATCAAATCTTTCTAAAAGTCAAGTGATACAAAATGAGAAGGGAGGATGCACAATGTCTGTGTAGAGAAAACATGTTCTATGTGATAAGGATGTTGTAAACACTGATAAATACACAGGATGTTTACATTTTATATGCATGCCAGAATAAATCACATTGTCATTGTTTCTTTGTATTTCTATTTCTCTTCCTACCCAGAACTGCCAGAAAATTTAAATATTGATTATTTTTTAATATATATAGATTTATTGTAAAAATGTTGTAGAGAGGGGTTACAGTTACATGAGTAGGGTAATGAGTACATTTCGTAGTGAGCATTGTTACCTCTTCTTTAGTTTTCCCCCTACCATCACTTCTCTTCCCACCTCCCCAACTCCTCCTACCCCCTCACCCTGACATTGTAATGTTCATTTTCAATATAGTGTCTTGTACATCTCATCATCACAATGAGTCAGCCTGCATCCCCATTTAAATGTTCGGCAATATCCCTTCCACTCCCCAAATTACAAAAATGAATAAACAAGATGCAGAACAGCAGCATCAAATCCAGTGAAAACAGGGGTTATACCATAGGGGAAGAACAATCAAAAGAAACAAGAGTCACATAGTGCATTGTAAGTACATTAAAAACACTAGCAAGCAAGAAAAAAAAAAACACTGTGTCCCTGCTGTGGGGTGCATTTTACTTAACATTATCTCATGTGGTCATATGTACATAGCCTTTGACCTTCTCTGCTTGTCCTAGACATGTACTAGTCATTGCAAAAAAAAAAAACAAATCAAAGAAAGGTTGGACAAATGGGATTGCATGAAACTGCAGAGCTTCTGCAAGGCAAAGGACATAGCTAGCAAGATCAATAGAAAGCCCATGATTGGGAGAAGATCTTCACTAGCCATACAATGGACAAGGGTCTCATATCTAAAATATACTTGGAACTCAAAAAAAACTAAATCCCCCAACAACAAATCCTCAAAGAAACAACTGCCCAATTAATAAATGGGATAAAGACTTAATATTGATTATTTTTGTCTCCTTAGTGGGATCATAATTCAGTAGGCCAAGTTAACTAGAAAATTTAGGGTATAGATATCTATGCCTTGTTTCAAAACAGTTCAAAGGCGAGAGTTTAGCTCAAGTGTTAAGAGTTTCTCCAGCAAGTTTGAGTTCTACCTGATAGTACCCAGTAGCACCAAAAGAGAAAAAAAAGGTGAGATAATTTCAATGTTTTCTTTTACATGTTTGACCCAATAGTTATTTTCTTTTGTTATATTCTTAAAGGTGAACTGTGTTTTCATTTATCATCCTCGGTCAATTATTAATTAGATGCATAAAATGTCCTTAAATCTAAGTTTCAATTTTAAAAGGCTTAATTCTGGAGATGAATCATTGCTTTGCTTAACTGCATATATTTTTTTATTTCAGTTTGGAAAACAGCACATAGAGAACCTCTTCAGTGACCTGCAGGATGGGAGACGCCTCTTAGACCTCCTTGAAGGCCTGACAGGGCAACAACTGGTAGGAAATTTATTTTCAAGAATATTTACATGATCCTCAGTAACATTTCAGAATACAAACAATCTATCATTTTACGTGATCTACTAAAATCGACTAATTTACCAAGTACTAATTAACTCACATCCAAGGATGTATTTCTGAATAAAACAATCTCACATTAAAACTTTCATTTTGATATAGTCTATTACATACAGAACAAAGTTATTTTTTCCATAAATAGACCTTATGCTATTACCTATTTGCTTTTACCTATTTGCTACTTTTCTTAACAAATGCCATTACAAAGGCTTTTATGCACAATGATCTTTAAAATTATCTTTGTGCTTTTGTGTATTGTTCAGTTACTTTACAATGGGCTTGTAACAATTAGTTTCTAAATAACAGAACAATTAATTTGTGACAGCGGGATAAATTGTAGGTATTTTAGTCCAATTTAATAGCATTAGCAATGAGAATGTAACTTCCCTTTGAGAACTGTTACCTTGTCTCATTTTAGAGCCTGGTAGTGAGATAGATATGATTATTATACTCAGTTATAGGTCAATAAAGTCATGGGTAAGTCTCAGTTCAGTTGATCAAGGTCTCATAATTGGGAATAGCTCTTAAATCCAGATCTCCTGAGTTAAATATTCTAAATTTTAGTTTATTATTATGCTTATAAGCAGAGTTTAAGACCTCAGTCTATATAGTAAATCACTTTACATATTAAATGAATCCTGCTAAATTACCACCTCAATCTCTTATTTTTGCCATTTACTACCAATCCCCAGCAGAGGCATACACTCTCTTACATATTATCTCATACAGATTTTGTAAATAATATACAAATTCTAGCTATCATTCAATGTCAAAGTTGTCAAAAGTTCTATTTCTCCAACATGAGTCCTACAATTCTTACACCAAACCAAGTTGGTTTTTTGTTCTATTGTATATGTGTAGATTTTTTTGCCTGTGATGGTTTTACTCGTCCTTCTTTCCTTTCTTTGTTTCTGTTTCTTTCTTTGTTCCTTTGTTTCTTTTCCTTTCCTTTCCATTTCTTTTTCTTTTCTTTTCTTTTTTTTTGAGAGCTGACAACCAAACTCAAGACCTTGCACTTGCCATGCCAGTATTCCTCCACTGGACTAAATCCCCTACCACTGCCTATGTTGTTTTAAGTGCATATTTTTTCCTGTACTTCTGTCTGTTCTAACAGTCTTTCAAAAACTGTATTTTCTCCTTCTCAGGAAAACCTTTCCCAAATTCTCTTTGCTAATTTCTCTCCATTCTTCAGTGTAGTAAACCACTTGTTTTGCCTTATTAATTTTTGGTGTTTTGTGTACATATATGACTCCTCAAATGCTGAAGTCTACAGGGAAGAGATGTTATCTTATACTTTTGTTTTTTTCAATCCTTATAAATTACTAAACAGAATTATATGTTGTCAAATTCAAAATGATGCATTTTTTTCTTTTTGGGTGGTTCTGATGTTTGAACACCGGCCCTCATGATCACTTGGTTTTCTTATTCAAGACTCATGCTACTATAGTCATGCTTCTAGCCTGGGTTTTTGCTGATTATCTGAGATATGGAGCCTCAGGGATTTTTCTGCCTGGGCTAGCTTCAAACTGTGATCCTCTAGCTCACAGCCTTCTGAGGAGCTAGAATTACAGGCATGTGCTAGGCTTTCACATTAAGGAAAAAACAAGTTCAGATTTATTGCTTTACATTCCATAATTTTATGTTAGCAAATTCAAGGGCATTGTCTTAATTACATTGATTAGGAATATATTTGTATATAGTCATCCATTTTATATGATTTTGAACAAGATATATGCATATATATTTGCAAAATATGAATATTTACATATATTTGTAAATAGATATAGAAATTAGTGTCTTAAATTATTTTGTATTCTGGGAGTCAGTCCTGGTTCTAATTATAGAAATAAATATTAGTGCCTTACAATTGTTTAGGTTCATTTGTTCACAATCTGTCCTTTTTTGTGCATAAGCATTTAACCTCTCCCCTCCTTAAATGTGCATTAACCATTTCTTTGTTGTATTGAGACTTCCTCTAGTCATTTCCTGCATAAAGACAACACTCCCATTATCCAAAACAACTTTGCCATAGTAAAACATTTTTTACCACAATGTTTAAAACAAGGGATTTCAACAAAAGAGAAAAAAAAATAGAAAAAAATTAAACTACTTGAGACACTTATAAGGATATAATGACTTTAATATTTATATATAGATGCAGAGATACAATGATCAGACTGTGTAACAGGTACTAAAGAAAAATAGGAAATAGCCATGAGATTGGTAGATGCCAAGGGAACAAAAATAAGCGTGTAACCTCAGTAATTGTTGCTAACAGAATCTGTTATTCATCCTTCATCCTAGACACAGTTCTTGCAGCCTTTGTCTGTAAATTTCAGCTTTGCCACAGAGCAGAATCATCTGTTTCCTGGATGCTCCCAATTTAATTGAGATATCCAACTCCCTGGGCTTGGTCTTGACCTACCCTGTAGGATTGTGTAACTATAGAGCAGAAATATTAGTATCCAATTTGGAAGTACCCACATTTGGATTTTGGGTTCAGGGCACCCCCACGGGTGGAAAGAAATTGACTTACAAGTATAAAATTAAATTTATACCCCAAAAAGTTTCCAACGAGACAGATTTTAGCTGCCATATTAGGATCAAAAACAGCAGCTTCATTTTTGAGAATTTTTTTTGTCCTGATAAATATGCACATGTGTATGTAGACATTCACATTTGTATGTTGGTGTTTGAATAAAGCAAATATTACTAAATCATCACTGTGATTCTTTTGCCCTTGACTAAATGAAAATATGTCTCTTTCCTAAATATTAGGCCAAGGAATGATTTCACTAATGGTTTTCAAAACTTGAAGTTCCTAAAAGTAACACTACATGTGCATTATGGAGTATGTATATGCACCTTTTCTTATTGTTTTTCTTTTGGGCTAAAGTATCTTCATGTGGCCTTACTTGCTTTCTCTTTGTGGTAGAAAGTGGTAAACAGCAAAATGTATGCCTTTATCTCTTTGACATTCATGAAATAAAATATTCTAGGAGGAAAAAAAGGGAGAGTTCATAAAATGTAGAAAGTTGAAGGAACAAGATGTTAGGACTGTTTGACAAAGGGTATAAAAAAGATATATTAAAGAGTAAAATACTGTATCGTCAGTTGGGAGGTTCAGTAGGCAATTCACAAGTAAAGGATTCTCAAATAGAGAATTTCATGAAAGGAACAGGAGTACCTTTAGAAAGTATGAGACCAGAAAAATGGAAGTAGAATAATAGATTATTTTGTTCAGAGCATATACAAGATTAGCACACTAATGGAAACAAAATAAATATGGAAACTTTGGCTCTGTAAACACAAACCAAATTTATTTCCTGGTTCCACCAATGATTGTTTCTGTGACTATACATTAACTCTAATTTCAGGTTGAGTTACTTCATGATCTGTATCATGGAACATGAAATCATTTTCCATGCAAGGGAAATCAGGTAGTACAGAGTACCTAGCATTTACTACCAAATCAATGATAATAGCAAACCTATTGTACTTATGTGGTAGGCACCAACCTAAGTGCTTTATATACATTGGATTCTCCCAACAATGATAGAGACTGTTTGTTTAATTCTGAGGAATCTGGTATACAGAAAGACTGAGAAATTTACCCAAGGTCATATAGTGCAAAAATGGCAGACTTGGAAATTTAACTGAGTGTAGTTTTATAGTTTATGCCTTTAACTAAAATATACCCACCCTAAGTTTCAGATGAAAGCTAAGTAAAGAGTTGTCAGTAGCAGTGGGCCTTGTCATTGTTGGAGATATGTAAAAAATAAAGGAAGAACGGTGAATGAGAAGGAAAGGAAGCTCTGATATATTCTGGGTAATAGCTAGCAAGGACTTAAGGGAAATGAGAGTGGGGTGGTTGTGCATACCTATAAATCTCAGGAAGTGGAGGCAGAAGGATTGTGAGTTTGAGTCCAGCCTGGACTACATGAGATCCTATCTTAAGAGAACAGACAAAAAAATAAATAAATAAAACAAGTGAAAATAGAAGCAAGGAACAAATACAAAGACCTTAACAGCAGAATTTCTAAAACTCCACAATTGGATAAATGGGGTAATTTGTGTGTCACAATGAATTATGCAGATGTTAGTTTAAAATTACAGGATGAGATATGATGTTTGGGCTAAAAATGAAGATTAAGGAACTAAAGATGATTGAGCTTTTCTGCTTCAGTGACCAGAGTAATTGAGATAATAGTCAACAAAGTAGTTTTCTTTTGCCCAGTTTAGCATTATATAACTTTAAGACTCACATCTTCTTTCTTAACAAGTGTAGAAATTTACTGCTTATTTATCTCACTCTTAACAGTCTCCACGTATTATAGTGAGGTTTTCTGTCATTGATAAGCATATAGTAATCCATATTGGGCTACAGAATGAAGAAGAAGTCAGGGTTCATGGTGGGTAAGGAGTGGGAGGGCAAAATGCTTTTATTCTCATAGAGTGATTGGTTTATGCATTTTACAAAAGCACTATGCTCAGGACAATTAGCCCAAAGCCTGAAGATTCCTTCTATCAATCCCTCACAGTTTGGGTTCATTTAAATGTAAAATATTTAAAACTTAAAAGTAAATTTGCATATCCTTGTATTTCTAGAAGATTTTTACTCTCTCTGCTGGGCAGTGAACACTACTTTTTTTTTCTTTTCAGCCAAAAGAAAAAGGATCTACAAGAGTTCATGCCCTGAACAATGTCAACAAGGCACTGAGGGTCTTGCAGAAAAATAATGTAAGTGGTGACCTGGACAGGGTCTGGATGCCATAAGACAGCATGCTTAATGTTTGAGTGAAAGCTTCAGCCTTCAACAGTGAGAACACATCACCAGTTCTCCTGTAAATCAAAGCAGTTCTTATTACAAGCACATGTTCCACTTCCTTTGTGTGCTTGTGGCTAATGCAATTCAGGAAGCAAATGCATGTAGTTACAGGGGGCAGGAAAAGACATGGTCCAGACCTGATAGGTCTTCTCATGTTGTTTTTGGATTTGACTTGATGCCGCTATATTTGGTAGACAAATTGACTTCATATTGCAGAATTCTGAGCAAGGAATAAAATTTACTTACTTGGTTATTTTTACATATTCACTGTGTTCAAACATGATAATAAGGAAGTTTGAATCAAGCTAACAGTTACTAAGCACCACACCAAACATGTAGATTAGACAAAAAAAAAGACTATTTTCACTAAGGGTAAGACCAAAGATTTTTATTTTCCTCTATAATTGGTTTATTTTAACTGTTTGGAAATATATGAGTTGTGTTAGAAAAAGTAAATAATTATAGTGAAATGAGTGGGCAGGTTAGAGGAGTTATTTTCTCCTCTGAACCACATCCCTTCTATGATGGCCTTGAAGGCAGCCAGTCCTCTTTCTTATTAACTTCCTACAACCTTGCTAATTGACTGCAGTATTTACTAGGCACTTTTAGTAGCTTCGTAATTATATTATACGTCTTACAAGGATAAATTCAAATACATTGATCAGATAGCCTTAGAGTAACCGCAAGCTCCAATAGATTATTAACTATATACATTCCCTCAAATGTTGCTCAGCATATCTGGTAGGGAGAACACATGATAGGTTACTGGAATGGAAACTGTATAACAATGGACTGTAAGAATTTAGGACCATTATCACTTAATATCTACAAATTTTATGTTGGCCTGAGTGTCTCATGACTATAATTCTAGCTACTTAGGCTGAGAACTGAGGATCACAGTTCAAAGCCAGCCTGGAAAGTCCATAACATTTATCTCCAGTAAAGCACCAAAATAGCCAGAAGTAGAGCTGTAGTTCCATGGGTAGAGCCCTAGCCTTGAGCAAAAAAAGCTCAGGAGCAGCACCCAGGCCTTTAGTTCAAGGCCCAGTACTAGCATACACACACACACACACACACACACACACACACACACACACAAACCACATGACATACCCTTTTTTGATTTAGTTGTTTTTTTTTCTTTTTTTCAGATTTTTTTTATTGTGAAAATATTGTACAGAGGAGTTACAATTACATGGGCAAGATAATGAGTACATTTCTTATCAAGCATTGTAGCCTCCTCCTTTGTTTCCCCTTCCCATCCCTTCCCATCCTCACCCCCCTTCCACCCCCCACGAAAGTTGTAAAGTTCGTTTTCGACATAACAACTTGTACATGTCATTGTTGCAATGGGTTCACCTGTATCCCTATTTAAACGATTTGTTTTTCCCCTTCCACTCCACGAATTATACCGATATCAAATACAGTGAAAGCAGGGGTTATACTGTGGGGGAGGGACATACAAAGCAACAAAGAAATAATCTTATAAATGTGTTAGAAACAATCACATGAAAGAAAAAAAACATTTGAATACATATCTTACGGTTCATTTCCCTAACATCACCTTATCTGACCTTTTCTACTTCACTCAGACATGTACTAGATATTGCAAATAAGGGAAACCATGGGACCTATGTTTCTTTGGGCCTGGCTTACTTCACTTAATATAATTTTTTCAAGCCTTTCCATTTCCTAACAAATGGGGAAATGTCATTCTTTCTGATGGAGGCATAGAATTCCATTGTGTTCAAGATCAATAGAGCCCATGGATTGGGAGATCTTCACTAGCCATACAACGGTCAAGGGTCTCATATCTAAAATATACTTTGAACTCAAAAAATTAAATCCCCCAACAACAAATCCTCAAAGAAACAACTGCCCAATAAATAAGTGGGCTAAAAACTCAAAGAGAAACTTCTCTGAAGAGGAAAGAAGGATGGTCAATAGACACATGAAGAAATGCTCAACCTCCCTAGCCATAAAAGAAATGCAAATCAAAACAACATTGAGATACCACTTCACTCCAGTTAGAATGGCTAAAATCAAGAACTCTAATAACAACAGATGTTGGAGGGGATGTGGACAGAAGGGAACCTTATTGCATTGTTGGTGGGAGTGTAAACTTGTTCAGCCACTTTGGAAAATAGTATGGAGGTTCCTCAAAAGACTCCACAGAGAGTTCCCTGTGACCCAGCAATCCTACTTTTGGGCATTTACCCAAATGACCACAAACAAGGCCACAGTAAAGCTACCAGCACAACTATGCAGCATTATTTACCATAGCTAAGATATGGAACCAACCCAGATGCCCCTCAGTAGATGAATGGATTAAGAAAATGTGGTATATATACACGATTTAGTTGTTTTTTAAGGAAGGGTTTGACATTTCATCTTTGGGCTAATCTTGGATCATGATCCTCCTATCTATCCATCCTACATAGCTTAGATTACAGCATTTATCATCATGTTCTGCTTTATGATTGTGACAGATTCTTTGCTAATATTTTGTGGTAGCGTCCTTCCAACAAGATATTCTCAATCTGTACTTCCAAAGTAGCTAGAATAAAAGACATGAGATATCATGCCTATCCCCTGTTCTTTTATTTTCTGAAGAGATTATAGATTATAGGTATTTTTCTATACAGTATCAATTTTTCTGAAGCCCAAAAAAAATAGCATACAGATTATTTCCCTCATTATTAGTCAGATAAACTCTTTTGAAAATGTTTATCATTTAATTTATGAAATATTAACAGTGATAATTTACAAAGAGACAGTATCTTTTTTAATATTCTTTTATTGTAAAGACACTGTACAAAGGGGTAACAGTTATAGGAGTGAGATAATAAGTGTATTTCCTATCAAGCATTGTTACCCCTCCTTTGTTTTTCCCCTACCATAACTTCCCTCCCCACCTTCCCAATACTTCCCTTTTCCCCCCTATCCTGACTTCTTTCAATCCCCACTTGAATTCTGCTTGCACCTTACCTCTGCAAATGCCACAGTCTCATTCTGAGTGATATTCTATGTGGTGCCTACTTAAGCATGAAGTTATTCTTGTTATCAATATTTTATCTGGAAAACCACTTATTAAGAAGAAATTACTTCTAAGTGCAATGATACCCTCATTACACTGTTTATGGAGAGCAAAGCTCATTGTTGACCATGTTTTCAGAAAGCAAACAAAAGAAAATACAACATCCTGTGCAATTGGAAGATATTACCAAATGGTGGTTATCATTGTCTCTATATCAATTGTAGATGAAGAATATATATATAGCTTTCATTTATTTTTAACTTACTGAAGATAGACAGCAAATCTCAGATAAGATAGTCATTCTATGGACCATAAAGTCATTCTATCATTTCTTAATCCTCCTTCACTACTATTTTTGAACAATCCCCTTCCTGAGGCACTCTAAATTCATTTCTACAGTTCTTTCTCCCTATTGACTCAAATGAAAAGAGATGAGTAGTATTTAATGCGTAATATCAATGAGAAGAGTTCATTTATTTATAACATATTTTCTTAAATATGACTTTCACTCAACGCATTTTTTTTAATCAAATACTTTTGTTACTCATTTGGTGTCCAGTTGCATAATAGTTCGACTACTAAAGTAATTTAGCAATGTCAATATGATAATGATTTTTTTGGTGGTACTAAGATTTGAACCCAGACACTTAAGCTTACTTGGCATTCTTGCTCACACCTGGTGCTCTTCCATCTTACCCCTTCAGCCTTACTTTTTGCTGATTTTGTGGGGATTAAAGTCAATTGGGTTTTTCTATCCTGATTGGCCTCAAATCACCATTCTCTGGATCTCAGCCTCCTGATTAGCTAGACTTATAGGTGTGAGCCATTTGTAGCCAGCTTGATAGGAAGATTTAATTATATAAGGGCTTGAAATATTGCCTTTTGGATTCATTATGATCTTAGTCTGCTTTTTCATGTAAGGAAGTTTTCCAGTTAGTATTTTCTTTTAACCTCCCAAGATTTCCATCGTTATAATTTATAAATTAGACATCTTTTAAAGACTCTTAAGAAATGTAGTATGGAAGGTAGCCGACATATCTATAAACAGGAGTTTATTGGTTTAGTGTGATTTAATATTAATGGACACACTGTAGAGATCATAACTATGCTCAACATGCCCCATTACCAATTGCCACATGGTAGCAAGGTTTATTTATTTATTTATTTTACAAATTTCAGATGTACAATTTGAAATGGCACAAATCAAATAAAATCATAGCTGCACATTATTAAGTCACCCTATGGTGAACATTCAGATGTCAGCTATGTTCAAGTCTTCACTTAATCATATCACTGAAAATTGTCACTGAATTAGATTGAATGGTTGTCAAATGTCACTGATCTGAAAAATGATATAGTGCTCACTCTTGCTGGCATATGATCTTAGATAAAGAGGATTCCAAACTGTTCTTTAAAACTGCTATTTTATATGCCCTTTATTCAGAAGCTTAAATAACATCTAATATATATTTGCACTATGTAGAACATAATATCTTTCTGTGAATATAAACTATTTCTTTTAACCAGTCATAAAATTAGTTTAAATGTAAGTTCCAAATTTTAAAGATAATTTATGCTAGACAAACATTTCTTCTTTAAATTTTTAGTACTTGAAATAGGTGAGTAAAATATTGGTATATTATAGCTATTCATTCTCAAAGAGCAAGAAGAAGTAAATAGGTTATCTCTGTAACTTATCAGGTATAGCTCTTTTGCCAAATAATTCCATAACTTTGTATCTACTAAGTAATCTGTGAAGTATGCTAATAACAATAATAATTCTCATAAAACACTGTTCTGTAGAATATTAATATATGCACTAGTATATTTTATAGTGTATAAATTTATACTGAGATGAAAAGATATTGTTACTATTACCATTTTATCCCTTGAACTCAAGTTTCAAGCTTAGAAAGCCCTGTTTATATTAAAAGAGCATTCTAAGCTGGGCAGTAGTGGCTCACATCTGTAATACTAGGTCCTCTGGAAGCTGAAATCTGAGGATTGTGGTTCAAAGCCAGCCCAGGCAGGAAGCCTGTAAAATTCTTCTCTCAGTTAATCACAGACAAAGCCAGAATTGGAACTGTAACTCAAGTGGTAGAGTCCTAGTCTTGAGCAAAAGGTTAGTGCCCAGGTCCAGAGTTCAAGCCCCAGTACTCAGGGGAAAAAAAAGGAACATTCTAACTAGTGGCTTATGCCTGGTAATGCTAGCTACATTAGGGGTTGGAATCAGGAGATTGTGGTTCAAGGCCAGTCCAGACAAAAGGTTTAACACAACCAATAGTTGGGCTCGGCTCAGTGGTGTGCATCTGATATCCCAGCTATGGTGGGAAGTATAAATAGGAGTCTCAAAGTCCAATCTGACCTTGACAAAATACAAGACCCTATTTAAAAAATAGGTAGATTATACACTTGAAAACTGAATGACAGGAAAACAAAATATATTTGTAAATCTTTGTCCTTAACCTCAAATGTATAGCATAGGGCAGTTATAGGTACCCTTAACCATAAGGCATATGGCAAGTAGCCAAAATATTTAATAAATATTTATGTATAACTTAAATCATTGGAGTTGAGGACATTGTCTTCATAGTGAATGCCTAGAGTTATCCCTTCTGGTACACTCTGGGTCAAAAGAGGCTTTTAATATATTTTTCTATAGAAATTTGAACTAAATAAAAATACAATCTTTGCAATTTGAGGATTTGTTAGATAATAAAGAAAAGCTATATTGAAAAATGAGAACTTCAATGGCAATGTGGCCCACACTTTGCCTTATATATATTGTCAATCAACCACTTAATAATAAAAGATTCAATTCATGTGTGTCTCTGAAAAAAATAGGTGTGATTTATGCTTATAACTCTTAAAGCTTTAAATAGTATAAATCTTATATGTGGGTTTTATTCAGAAACATACTTTGTAAGATAGTGAAACTATTTTGCCTTTCCTGCATTTGTGGTCTTTTAAATTCATTATGTTTAGAATAATTATGTAAATACTTGAGTTTCTCTTAAATATGGAGAAATCTCTTTAGCATAACTACACGATAGCATACTTTTATTTAAAAAGCACTTAAACATGTTTAAAAAGCAAATGTGTTCATCTAGAATGTTGAACAGAACTTCTCTGGTGATTTACAAGTAGGGAGAAGGAAATGCATAAATATGAGAATATCAAGTAGATAAATGGTGGAAGTATATGTGGGTGAAGGGTAGGTGTTGGGTGTGGGGATATTTATACAATCAGGTCAAATGCTTGGTATTTCCCTAACCATAAGTTATTGTTTCAAATTTGTATTAGGAAAATGGACCCAAACTTAAAAAAATGATATCTTATGATCCTTTTATTTTATTTTTTATTCTTCATGAAAATCTTTTTTATGAGATTTAATTTGCAGTGTTTGGTTAAACACACAGCAAGAATAACGAGTAAAAACATGCTTACACTTATCCCTTTCTCCTTTCTAATTCAAAATATGATCAAATTTTATGCTATTATTGAACAAAAGTGAATCCTCCTGGGATATATCTGAAATGATGAAATCATCTGGGAGAATCACATATTTTGAAACAACTGTGAGAAATTTCTCTTTGCATAATTTCCTTTGGCTGAATAATTCAGGCAGGACTGTTTGTCATTGTTGCCTGTAGCTCTGATATGTCCTTATCAGTAATTGTGTAAAAAGCCAAGGAAATATAGGTACCATCTACTATAAAGATGATAATTTCTCTATTAAATGAGATAAAATTTTCTAAAACTTCTAAGTAAAAACTATAAATGCTTAACTACTTGGTTTAAACCACAGCTTTGAATACCTTTAATAACCCTAGTATATAATTACTGCTATCTACTGATACAAAACATTGATATACACATAGAAGCTACACTTATCAATGTATATGTCATGTCATTTTTGTTTGTTTACTACATAGATACATAATTACTGACTTAAAATATAGTTTGTAGCAGTTTTAAATTTTGCCTAGCACGGTGACTTAGCAATTAAATTGTTGAATTTTTTTCAAAAGACACAGTCTCACAGCATGTCTTAGAAAAATAGGTAAACTTAGAAAAAAATAGGTTAAAGAGTACATTGTATAGTTTGATGATTAAACACAACTTTGTTCATAGCTAAATGGTAAGAGATATGGCATTATAACAAAAATATGTCAGATTTTGGTGTCACAGTGGTTCAGTATGGTAATATGAGGCAATCGGTAATACTATAATAGCCATTAACAATACATAAGTTTGAGGCATGACCACTTTACAATCTTTATAAGAAAGGAAATTCAGCAAGAGATAAAACATAAAGTAAATTTGGGAGGGATGTGCTGGTATCAGGGCCTGAATTCAGTACAGGCCTAGGTACATATCTTAGCTTTTCATGTAAGGCTGGCCACACCTCTATCTATGAAATTTTTTTTTTTTTGTTGGTTAGTTGGAGATAAATGCACTTTCCTGCCTGGGATGGTTTCAAACCATGAACCTTATATCTCAGCCTTATGACTAGCTAAGATTAAGAGGTACTGCTGCCTGGCCACAAAATAAATACCATTTCTACATTATGGCATGTAAAATTTATTAATGAGGTACTCTTTGACAATTTCTCAAGCTACAATTAATGAATTATCTCGTTTTAAAATTGGGCTTCAGCTATGATCTTTTGAAAGCTTTGTTTGACTTTGATATTCTGTTTCCCTCTTGCTAAAAAGGATGTAAATGAAAATGTAGAGAAACTATTGGCAAAATTTACATACTGAAATATTCTGTGATGAGGGTGTAGGCACTATGAAAGCCATGTTCAGAGAAAACTAGCTTTGAAAGGTTTTTTTTTTTTCCAAAAGATATATATATATATATATATATATATGATTTTAAAAAAACCATAATGAAAATTACAATCATGGAACAAATCCATTCCATGATGGCTCCTGGAAAAAAAATCCACCAAATGTGTAAACCTCATCTAATTCTAATAAGGGAAAATGAGAATAAAGTGGACAGGATTACCAATGAGAAAGGATATATAACAACATTTACAGAAGTAACCAAGAGGTACTACAAGCAATTCTATAACAATAATTGTGAAAAACTCTGGGAAATGGATGATTTTCTAGTACAATGCAGATTACTAAAATTGAGATAAGAGTAAGTAGAAAATTAAACTAGCATAATTACTTCAAAAAGCATTTGGTAGGTTATTAGATATCCACCACAGAAAAATGTACCAAACTTTTCCACAAATGAATTTAAGTCAATTCTATAATTTCTGTTATTCCAGAACACATAAAAAATAAGATTGCACAATTACTTTTGCAATGCAAGATTAACATTAGTAGCAGCACTCAGAAGCCATAAAATTAAATTATAGGTTTGGAGCAGCAGTGGCTCACTCCTGTAATCCAAGTTACTACCAGGAGTGGAACTGCAGTTTAAGTGGTAGATCACTAGCCTTGAAGAAAAATGCTCAATGACAATGCCTAGCGCCTGAGTTCAAGCCCTAAGACCAGCAAAGAGAAAGAAAGGAAAAAGAAAGAGAGAGAGAGAGAGAGAGAGAGAGAGAGAGAGAGAGAGAGAGAGAGAGAGAGAGAGAGAAGAGAGAAGGAAGAAAGGAAGGAAAGAGAGATAGATGGAAGGAACGAAGGAAGGAAGGAAGGAAAGAAGAAAGGAAGAAAGGAAGGGAGTGAGAGGGAAGGAAGGAAGGAAGGAAGGAAGAAAGGAAGGAAAACAAAAGGAAAGTATCAACCTTCTCAAGGGGTGACATTGATCAAGATGCACTGTATTAATAAACTGCTTTGATGAATGGCAACTCTTTTGTACAAGTACTTAAGGACAATAAAAAATATTTTTAAAAGACTAAAGCTTAAAAATAAATGTGGCTTACCATATGTAAATTATCAATAAAATAGAAAAAGACAAAGCCATTTCAAATACAAGCTATTTTGCAAATACTATATAATAAAACTATTATAGAAGACAAAGAAAACAAAGTACTCTAGAGAAAAAATAAGTTAAACCTAATAGCAGATGATCCACAGATGAAATTTCAAGTTAATCATATGTTCAAATATAGTAGAAATTACAGAAAACAACAAAGATATATTTCTATTCATCAGACAAACAAAACTAAAAGGCAGAAATAAACGATTGCTATTTAGGATATACCCTAATTTTATCTACTATTGGTTAAAATAGAATCCATTTTTAATTTATATGGGAAAAAATTACTAATTTTGTGCACACATTTATTGATCAAGCAGACACTTTACTGGAAATTAGTATTACAACAATATGAATATTGATTCTGAAGATATGTGTATATTATGTGTGTGAATAAATATATATAAATTGTATGTCTATAAATGATATATATGTATATGATGACCATCCCTGCAATGTTTAAACTTGTAGGAAAACAAAACAAAACAGAACAGAATGAAGCTCTAGAAACAAGGAATTATTTGACCACCCAATAGTGCACCCAGACTATAAAATATACAGTCATCAAAATTAATTTCATAAGAAGTATTAAATATAATCTGTATAGTATTCTTTTATGGAATGTAAAAACCATATATTTGTATCTACATAAAATCACACATGCACACTCATACACGCAATGGTCATATAAAGGAGGAGCATGAATACATGAGTTTTTAGAACAGATTTGGGGAAAACTTATGGGAAGAATGAGGACCGAATACAATTTACGAGAATGGTAAATACAAGAAGCCAGTCAAGTATTCGTGCAAATGAAATATTTATGTGTATGTGAGTAAAGAGGAGGTGGCGCTGTGGCTTAAGCGGCAGAGTGCTTGCCTTGAGCGCAGGGATAGCGCCCAAGCCCGGAGTTCAAGCCCCACAACCAACCAAAAAAAAAAAAATCTTGTGAATAAAGAAGTTAGAGCTGGATATTGTATCACACATTTGTAATTTCAGCTCTCACAGAGGCAGAGATTAAGAGAATCAAAGTTCAAGGCAAGCTGAGGAAAAGATAATGAGAGATTCTTTCTTTAAAAAAATCGAGATTCAAAGCCAGCCTGGGCAGGAAAGTTTGTGAGACTCATCTCCAGTTAACCAGCAGAATACTGGAAGTGGCACTGTGGCTCAAGTGGTAGAACACTCACCTTCAGCTTAAGAGCTGAGGGACAGTGCCAAGGTCCAGAGTTCAAGCCTCACGACCAATGAAAATTGGATTGTTGATATTTATTTCACATTTTGTCAAGTTGATGTACAGAGGGGTTATAGTTTCATAAGTAAGGTAGTGATTTCATTTCTTGTCTGACTTGTTATTCCCTCTTATTTTTCTCCCTCTTTCCCTTTCCCTCTCCATCCCTCCCCCAAGTTGTGCACATCATTTCTAACATGTTTTCTTGTGAGTTGTCACTGTTGCATAGGTTTCACCTTTGTCCTTTGTCTCACCATTTTGTTTTTCCTCTTCCCTTCTCTAGTTCACATAAACGTATATACAATACCCAGGGTACCAAAATTGACTACAGTGACAACAGGAGGAAAAACACAAAAGAAAAAAGAAACCACATAGGATATTGAAGACAACATTCTGGAGGGGTTGTGGCCAAAAGGGAACACTACTACACTGTTGGTGGGAGTGTAAACTTGTTCAGCCACTCTGGAAATCAGTATGGAGGTTCCTCAAAAGACTCCACATAGAGCTCCCCTATCACCCAGAAATCCAACTTTTGGGAATTTAACCAAATGATCACAAACAAGACCATACTAAAGCTACCAGCACTATTATGTTCATCACAGCATTATTCGCCATAGCTAAGATATGGAACCAACCCTGATGCCACTTAATAGATGAATGGATTAAGAAAATGTGATATATACATATGCATATGTATATTCTATGCTTGCATCAGAAGAATGACACCACCTAATTTGTAAGGAAATGGAAGGGCTTAGAAACAATCTTATTAAGTAAAGGAAGCTAGAACCAAAGAAACATAGTTCCCATGGTTTCCCTTATTTTTAATAATTAGTATATATGTAAGATAATCTTAGCAGATGGGCAGAATAGCTCAACAGATGTGTACGTATGACCATATAAGATGATGCTAAGCAAAATGAACTCCAAGACATGGACACAAGGGGTTGTTATTTTTTTGGGGGGGGGTTAATTTTTTGAACTCAGTATATTTTATTTTTTTAACTTTTTTTTATTTTTATTTTTTGTGAACATACTGTACAGAGGGGTTACAATTACATGGGCAAGATAATGAGTACATTTCTTATCAAGCATTGCAGCCTCCTCCTTTGTTTGCCCTTCTTGGTATATTTTAGATATAAGGCCATTCTAAAAATATTTTCCTATCCTGTGGACTTTCTATTTATCTTGTTAGCTATGTCCTTTGCCATTGGTTGACTAGGAGACCTGGTGTTTCCCCTACCCTTCCTTTAATATCTTCAGGTTCAACATCACCGGCCATAAAATAAATGTAAATCAAACCAATATTGAGATTCCACCTCACCTTAGTTGGAATAGCTATTATAAAGAAATTTAAAATAACAAATGCTGATGGGATTGAGGCCAAAAAGGAACTCTGAATGTAAACTTGTTCAGCCACTCTGGAAAGCAGTATGCAAGTTCTGTAAGAGACTAAACATAGAGCTTCCATATTACCCAGCACTTCCACTCCTGGACATTTATCCAATAGAACACACAAAGCAACTAGAACTACCATGTTTATTGCATGATTATTTACCATAGCCAAGATAAGGAGTCAACCCAGTCCCAGTGGCGGAATGGGTCAAGAAAATTTGATTTTTATATTCAATGGAATTCTGTGCTTCCATCAGAAAAAATGATATTGTATCATTCATAAGGAAATGCAAAGACTTGGAAAAATTACAGTAAGTGACTTAAGCCAGTTCCCAAGAAACACAGGTTTCATGGCTTCCCTCATTTACTGTAAGTTGAATGTGCCTACAAATCTGCAAGTAAACACACTGGATGATTAAAAGTAAATATACTTGGACATGATAAATTATACAGTTTTCTAGACATTCATACAACGAAGCCAAGGGAGGATGTACATTCATAGGAGTGTAACATAAAGGCTCAATAGCTATCATATAAAATAATATTTTATGAAATGAACTCCAAGAAATAGAAATGAGATTTTTGTGGTTGCTGCTGCTGTTTCTGTTGTCTTATACTTTTGTGATGTTTGTTAGTTTATTTATATTTGTGTAAGGGAAATGGAGGGACACAGTGTGAACAAATACAGCAGTGGTACTTAGGAGGCACTATGTTGAAAATGAACAATACAACGTGTGGGTGGGGATGGGGAGGAAAACTGTGAGAGAGTTGAGACAAGGGTGACATGGTTCAAAAAGCAATGTACTTATTACCTGACATATGTAAGAAAACATTACCTCTACAATAACAAAATATATTAAAAATTACATGTTAATTAATAAAACAGAAATTCGCTTTAACATAAAAAAATAAATAAAATTGGACAATGGTGGCAAACCTCTATAGTCTCAGCTACTTGAGAGACCATAAACAGGAAGACCGTGGTCAGAGTCTGGGTTCAGGCAAAATATGCATGAAGGTATCTGATACATAAGTAAAGCAAAAAGGACTGGGAAACACCTGCCTAGCGAACATGAAGGCATCAATTCAAATCCCAGAACCACTAATATAAATAAGTATAAGTAACTGAAATATTTTCGTATTTCTGAATCTTTATTTTAACTGATACTTTAACTGTATGTATTTATAAATGAAATGCTGTGTTTTAATTCATGTATGTCATATAATGTTTAAGCAGTTAAATATATTTAACTCCTAAAACGCCATTTCTTTTTGGTAAATTCTTTCAAAAGGTTCAAGAGTGAAAGGTTACATGGTAAGAAAGAAAGGAAGCTAGCAAGCTGAAAAAGCCAAAATAGCTTTATAACCGCCCGCTCTTCAAGCAAATAATCCAATTCTTTCTGACTTAATCTTCTCTTTGGTGATGGACATTAATCCCTTTTGAAGGTTATTACCTTAGTAACCTAGTCTTCTCTCACTGGTTCGACATTTGAAAGTATCTAAACATCAGGACATGAATCTTTAGGGGAAAAACCACACCGAACCATAGTTTGGAGATTTGCTTTGAAGAAGTATCTCTTCTCAATTTTGATTCTTAATTCCAGTTCTGTGTAAAGAGAAGGGAACCGGCTTTTAGTTCCATTGTCATTAGAAATCTAATAGTTTTCAAATGCACTAGATTGCCATCAAATATAGTCACCCTTAATATAATAGCCCTCTCATAAGCTTTGTTTCAAATCTATCTGATGGAACATTGTCTTAATTTTAAGAATCTTTTATGAATTGTCACATTCTATATTTTATTTGGAGATACACTGGCCACTTTCATTTGTAGTAATTGGTTCATATGTTAAAAGGAATTTCAGTTCCTATCATGATAAATACATTAGGGGGTACTTGTTTGGTATGGAGAGTAAATTTAAAAATGCATTTATTCCTATTTTGGGATTCTTTAAAAGAGCTGTAAAGCTACTAGGGCTCTACTAATAGCTAAATGTAATTGTCTTCAAATTGTGTTTCTTTTCACTTTTAGTCATTTTGTCTCTTTCCTTCAAATGCTCCCCTCCTTTTTTTAAAAACAGGTTGATTTAGTGAATATTGGAAGCACTGACATAGTTGATGGAAATCATAAACTGACTCTTGGATTGATTTGGAATATCATCCTCCACTGGCAGGTAAAATACTGATGAATGTTTCCTTTTAAATTAACATGTTGATTATCTTTTCCCAGTTTATACCCTTGGCTTACAATATAAACATATGCACCTTAAACAATAAAAAGCCATCTCCATAGTTCTACCTTTTAACTTGGTAAAATCTATGCCATTTGAGATGTTAAGAGTTTACTTTCAAGGGTATTTTCTTTTTTAAATGCTACATTTCTTAGTTTCATTCAAATACTGCATTTATAAAGCATATTATAGTAGGATTTTGCACTTGCCTTGTGCACAAATTACAAGGTTCTGCTTCAAATCTTTTAAAGAATTCTAAACTGTCAACCCTTGTGCTACACAAAAATATACAAAACTACACTAAGCAGACTATTCATCAAAAACAAAATGCTTTGCTTTCTGTTTCAGACAAATACAAGAAACTTCAAACTAGACAAAACTAATATTTCCTGTTGCATTTCTCTGAGATGTGACTACTAAATTCTTAAGATAGTTTACATTTTCATTATAAAATCACTGACAAGTTTTGAACCATTCAGTCCTTTTTATTTACTAATCATTCTAATACTCATTTTCTAATTTTTATTTCATATGCTAAGGATAAACAAAAAGACAAAACTCTAGTCATAAGTATTCAAAAGTATTGTAGGAAAAAAAAACAAAGGAGGGGTAACAATGCTCTACAATGAGTAAGGTAATGTACTCATGAGTAAGGTAATGTACTCATTACCTTACTCATGTAACTGTAACCCCTCTGTACAATATCTTTACAATAAAATTATATTTAAAAAGCATTTTCTAAAAATATGTGTGTCCTATAACTTTCCTATGAGTGACTGAAGATTTTTGTAAAGAGAAAGGCATCTTCCAGGTGGCTGTGACTCATGCCTATAATCCTAGATATTCAGGAGGCTGAGATCTGAGGATCAAGCAAGGGTCAAACACAGACTACGTAGGAAGTTCAGGAGACTCTTATTTCCAATCAATCCCCTAAAAAAAGTCAGAAGTATGGCTCAAGTGGTAAAGCACTAGTGTTGAGAAAAAAAAAATCTCAGTGACAGCACTCAGACCCTGAGTTCAATCCCTAGGACTGGCGCACACACACACACACACACACACACACACACACACACACACACACACACACACACACGGAAAGGCATGTTTTCTTTCAGTTATTCCTAAAAGAATGAGCTTTTTTTAATCAATCCTCTGTATTTTCAATGTAAATTAATGCCAATGAAAGATGAGTAAGATATGACTATAATTATGAGCATACCTGCTATATACTCAAATGAGCATCACAGTCTGATTTTGAAATTGCAAAGTGTTTCTTCAATCACAGAGAGTAGAGTTTCTGAATGACTGCCTTTATTTGACCTCTGTAAAACCGATGAGACTGATCTAAGAGAATATCTGCCAAACATTCAGTATAGAGAGCCATTGTTATATGAAAAATGTCCTATGAATGACATTGATTGCTTAGCACTTTTCTCTCCTATGTTAAGAATCTAGAGGATACTTGAGATATGTTTGCCTTTTTCACTAGTAGGGATTACTTTTTTTTAAATAAAATTTCTTTATTGAAATCAAATTTTTATACCATAAATTTACCACTCCTCAGTGTAGAATTCAATGTGTACCAAACTGATTTAGTTCTTTCACTCACTAACTTCTCAAACATTCTTGAGAAAGAACAGGTTTTATTTCCTAATCAAGCTAAATTTTAGGCTATTTAAAGTTGTATTATTCATCCGAACAATCTCATTTTGGCACATTCCACCACATTAAGAAGATTTTTTTCTTGTATACTACATTCACTTTGTTATACTACTCTGTCTCTAGACAACTATTAATCTATTCTCTCTCTTTATATATATATATATATATATATATATATATATGTATATATGTGTGTGTGTGTGTGTGTGTGTGTGTGTGTGTGGCTTTTTGCATATTCAGTTCCAGTGGTAACACAATATGTGTATTTTTTTGTATAATTGTTTCACTTAGCATTGTGTTGGAAGTCCTCTGAATTGTAATAGTTATCACAAGTTCATTTAGTTGAGTTGACTTTTAACTTGAATTACAAATTGGTCTTAGTCCACATCAAATAATGTGTAGGTCAGAGGTGGACATACTCAATAAAGGGTCCATAATGATTTCCCAATCATGTCCATGCCTTTTAATTTCAGTTACTCAGTTAAACTGCACTTCACAGCAATATGGGAAGAGTAGTAGAAAACTGTAACTGCTGAATATAAAGAATAGCCCATGTGAACCTCGGGTGAGGCTATGCTGGCTCTTTCCAGACTTTTCCATACAGTGTTGGTATAAAGAAAATCAACAAAATGACATACCCCATAACCATCGAACTACTTTCCTTCAGTTGCTCAGTGCTTCTTAAAATATCTTAAAGAAGGAACACTTTCTCCCTTAGTGCATGATATGTAAATTACTAAACTGAAACATAAAAAAGTGAAAAAATGATACACAAGCACTATTTACTTTTTATTATTAAGTGTAATAATAGTGAATAGTAATGAAATTGCCATAGAATTTTCTTGCACATTTGCAATTTTCTTACTTATCTTATGACCCCAGTCTGTGGACCACATGAAGTGGAACAGATAGATGTTGGTTGTGATAGAGCAAGGAAAAGAACTCAGTCAAATAGAGATCTCCGAAAGGATTTATTAATTGCATTTATCATCCACTCTTATCCTTTTTTATTTCCTCCAATCCTTTATTATTACATCGAAAATCTCTCAGGGAAAGAATTTTACTGCTCTCAGGTCTGATATTTTCTTCATTTGCTTATGAGGACTCATTTTGAGGGAGTATAAGGAAAAGGGTAGCATTAGGAAAAATGCTAGAAGGAATTTTTCAGTCTTTTCTTATCTGAAAACTCCCTTACGCACTGCTATTTTCACCTATGTCCTTGAATTGCCTTTTCTTATGATTGCAAGAAGGCAGACTCTGCTTTGCCTCTTTTTCTCTTCTAGCATATTGCCCTGTTCTCCCCAAATTACTAAACACTCCTTATACATTTTTGCTGTCGAACATTTCATCGAATCTCCAAAAATATTTTCACTATCATATATATATATATATATATATATATATATATTATGATATAGAAGAAGCCCTTGAATCTCAGTAAAGATTAAAATCCTCCAGCCCATTTAATGTACTTTTCAGATTTATCCGATTAAGCAAGGCTTTAAGACATAAAAATATAGGAATCTCTTCTTCCAGTGGCACATACTATGTTATTAATAGTGCTGCCCAGAACTTCTTCAACTTTTGAGAACTTGGGAATATCAACTCTACTTTCCAGTCATCGTTTTTTTTTTGCAGCTTCCACTTCAAATAAAATTGTTAGGGTGAAAACTAATGTGTATTTTCAGGAGTAGGTGGCTTTGAACAAAGCTGTGATGCAGATAATATGTGTTTGGCATCTTTCCATTTTTGTAAGTGCAAACCATCCTTTTTCAAGTGGTAAACTTGGTTCTGGCAATCAGCTGGAAATAAAACCAAATCTGAACAGTGGTGTACTAACAGAAATCAGATTTCCACATTTTCTGGCTGAATTACAGTAACTACTCAAGTAATTCACACAGTAAACTCTATATGTCATTTAAGCTTCATACAATTACAAAACAAATGGTTTTGCACTGCTGAACCTCTTCTTTATAAACACTTTCTTACCTACCAATTTCTGTACAAAATAGTTACAGCTCTCTTTTTTCAGCAGTGTGGTAGAGACTCCTTTCCATGTAGAATCTTCTTCCTACATCACTTTAACTCTAGTCCTTCACTATAACACATTCCAATCACAGGCTTGTTTCTATGATGTAGATTTGAGATTGTTCTTGGGACCAATAACTCATCAAGGACAGAGGTGGCAGCAGTGGGAAGAGGAAAAGTTACAGATTTCATGCAGACCCAATACCAAACTTGCTTAACCCTGTAGTGACCTTGGTGCAAAATGACCCTTCAAAATGGTTCCAAGTGAAGCCAAAATGGCTGATTGTATTTACACATTTTTGTTTCATAAGCCACTAGATGAGGGATCCCCTGGAAAGAGTGAGACTTTGGGTGATACGACTTGGCACTTCAGATATTTCCCAAGGGAATTGCCAGCTGGAATCTATCTGGTGACAATCCTTTCCCTGAGTGAAACTTTACATGATATATCTCCATGTTCATCACACCTTCATTTCCCATTTAATTCCTATTTTGTGTTTGACTGTTTTATTTTCTATTTGGTTCGGTTTGGTTTGGGGTCTCAAGGATGGAATCCAGGGCTTTATATATACTAAGCCAGTGCTCTACCATTAAGATATAGCTCCAGCTCCTTGTTAGTAATTTTTAAAAATCAATGTTCATTGACATTTCACTTATTTCCTTTTTGTATAGATATTTATAACTTTAGCAGCTCTTTCAGTGCCTCTCTCTGTATAT
This sequence comes from Dipodomys spectabilis, assembly GCF_019054845.1. Lineage (NCBI taxonomy): Eukaryota > Metazoa > Chordata > Mammalia > Rodentia > Heteromyidae > Dipodomys > Dipodomys spectabilis. Next base: position 685,817 of record NW_024871127.1, read on the forward strand.
CTCTTTCACACATATAAATACACACACTCTCTTATACAAATATACACCCACGTGTCTTTTCAATTGATTCTCAGGGACCTTAAGTCCTGAAGTTAGGAAATTCTTTTGTTCACCATATGTCCAGTGATTGCTTCATAACTGTCTTTTATGTAGGAAAATGATAAATGATTTTTATACATCATCCTTTATCTTTTTCTCAGCAACATTTGCATCCAAGTAGCAATAATACCAATGAGCCTGAGGTTGATAAGCTGAATTAGTGACATAATGATGCTCAAAGTGTTTGAATTAAATACTTTGTTGTCTTTAAACATTATGCACATAGAAGGCAATCTGGAAAGCATTTCACAAATGAATCCCATCCATCACTGGAGATTTCCCTGACCACTGAAAATGCATCACAACTGCTGTGCCGGTAGCCACTGATTCCAACCGTGGCACAAGACAGTTGTGCATAGAGATTATGCATTTCATACATGATAGGTTATTATGTGCAAAAGTATATACATTATTTGACTTATTTTTTCACCAAGTAACTGGCTAAATGATCAGGTTATCAAGAGATCACAACAAACGCATGCAAAAATTCATATCTTCAAATTGTTACTGTTTCCCAAAGTCATCCGAACTCTTTTTCAAGTATTTTAAAACTCAGATTTAATATTGTGTCCTGAAATTTGCACTGAATCTTTCACAAGAATATGAGTAGAACTCACAGTGTTAATATATGTATTTCCCCCAAGGTACTTGTTAATTTCTACATGAATGAAAAAGCAAAATATCATATTTAGGCTGGACATAAATATTCATCATTTGATCAAATTTTGATAGCATATAACCTTATACTTCTCAAACAGAGAAATCCCTGGTGCTAAAGACTGATCACATTTACTTAAATATACTGCCTTCATAAATCTCAGAAGGGGCCTAAACTATATATTTAAAGTAGCATAGTAAAAACACTTCAGTAGAATATGTAGACAATATGTTCCATAATGAAATGTCCTTGAATTCTTGAAATTTATAAACATGCTTTAAATGAAGTTGAGCTTCAGATTACTTAGAGAAATGAAACTTTGAAATAACAATAAACTGCTCAAAAGTATTTGCACTTACCTAAAGCCTAGGAGAGAATGAAATGTACAGAAACCATTTAGTGAATATAAAATCAAGGCCACAGAGCGATCGTTCTTAGCGAGAAATAGTTCTTTAATTTGTTGCTGATTTTAAAACAATTTAAACATTTGTTCTTTCCCTTTCTCAGTTCAGTCAAGAAACATAACTTGTATTATTTTGTTATAGTAGAAAACTAGATTTTATTTTACTATGTTGTAGATTTGTTGTAATCATATTTTTTGTGTAGAAAAAGAAGCCGAATCCTAAAAAAGGTTTAGTAGCTTGCACATTTCACACAATTTACAAAGGAAAAATTTGAAGTACATTTTTTTAAAAGGCCTTTTCTCATTTACTGTGTTATTTCTCTTATTCAAAAAGAAAATCAGATTGAGTTTCAATTATTGGCTATCTTCTATGGCCTCACTATTGTAAATTAGAAAGGTGAGACAAAAAGCATTAAATTTATAATTAAATATGGCAGAATCTAGGAGTAATAAGTGGTACAGGCCAGCAACTGTCAAAATAGATTTCTAACCATTTAGAATTGATGTAGCCCTGGTAAAAATCTATTCTTTCTCCATAGTAACTGGACTGAAGTTCTCACATGTTTTTACTAAAGAAAGAGGACATTCACATTGAAGTTTACAGAGATTTTATTCAGGAAATGTGTTTTCTTATGCACAATTTCTTTATATATTCATATATAGGTCAAAAATGTAATGAAAAATATCATGGCTGGATTGCAACAAACCAACAGTGAAAAGATACTTCTGAGCTGGGTCCGACAATCAACGCGTAATTATCCACAGGTTAATGTCATCAATTTCACCACCAGCTGGTCTGATGGCCTGGCTTTGAATGCTCTCATCCATAGTCATAGGTAAGATACTACTGACAATTTAAATTCCTTTTATAAGTATTGATTTAGAATATAAGATGTATCTTTTCCCAGTGTGGTTTCAGATTATTCTCTACTATGCCATCTGCTACCTGTGTTAATCATATTAAACTAACTATCCATTAGACTGGAAAGATTAAAAGTATTTTTCTAGATTTATTTTTCTTTGCCAGTCCTGGGGCTTGAACTCAAGGCCTAGGTGCTGTCCCTGAACCTGTTTGTTCTCAGGGTTAGCACTCTATCACTTGAGCCACAGCCCCACTTTGGGCTTTTTCTGAGTAGTTTACTGGAGTCAAGAGTCTCACAGACTTCTGCCCCAGATGGCTTCAAACCATGACCCTCAGATCTCAGCCTCCTGAGTAGGTGCGATAAGCATTGGCACCCAGCTGAGGCACTCTATTGCTTGAGTCTGGTATTTTACTGGTTGATTGGAGATGAAATCTAGCAGACTTTTATACCTGTGCTGGCTTTGAGCCATGGTCCTGCAGCTCTCAGCCTCCTGAGTTTCTAGGATTACAGGCATGAACAACCAGCACCTTGTTACTTAGGTCTTATTATTTCCTATATCATTTATCAAACACAGGATCAAATGCATTGCCTAATTAACTGTGCTTAAAATGCGAATGCACTGACTCTTAATTTAGGTTATCCTTTCTTGTTCTAATTTTTCATTTTGTTTGACAAGTCTACCATTTTTCCTGTGCCACTCTTGCTTCTAGAAAGGCTCAGAATATAAATTTTCTTCATGGTAAAGCTCAACCCAAGGGCAAACACACTCTAAATAAGCATCTTTGGTAGGTGTCATGCTCCAGCTGGGTTTAATTAACCCCATCTAGACTGGGTTTCCAGGTGAATGACTCAGCAACCTGATTTTAGAAAGGAGGCAGACTGACACCCAATCAGCATGTTAAGCAACGTTAACACATTGTTTTTCTTAGCACAATGGAAGAAAAAATTCCATTGCTTCAGTATAGTCAGGTGAGGAAGGATAGAGATATTCATTCTGCATCATAAATCAGTGCTCATTTATGCAGCCACATGCTTCACGTGAAGGGCCTGAAAAAATATTGATCTTGTTCTTCATGTACACATTCTCAGATGAACAAAAATATTGAGGATCAGGTTATGTGGTCCTTGTAGGCACTTTAACATTTTCTCTTCAAGTGGAAGACTTCCATACTGTGAGCATGTTCACACACCACATTTGTTAATATTCTGTTTTATGATTTCTGAATAAATTTGTAGGTAAGACAGTAAACATATTCAGATTTCTCTGTCACTGACCTAGTCTTCCTCTGTCAAAAAAATCCTCATTTATATATTGTCCCCTAATATATTGAATGAATCATCAGTCACTATGTCTTTATACACATTACATGGTTACTTGTTAAAGGTTTCTCACAGTTATTCAGTGTTTTCTCATGAATCATCTACCTCATTGCCTTTAATAGACATTCTTGTTGTTTATCTAAAGAAAGGAAAATGGTTCAACTTTCTGTTCCAAGGTGATTGTCATTGGTATATTTGGAATGTCATGAGGTGTCCTGATTTCAATAATTGAGTGACTAAGCTATATAAAACAAAGGCATGTTCTTAATATAGAGCAGAGAGATTGACAAAGGACCTTGGAAATTAAGTGTTTTGTGCTAAAACACAGTGTACTACAGTGGAATTGAAAGGAATTGAGATTTCATTCTTATGGTTAAACTTATTGATAATTGACTCGAAATATATCCGAAGTTTGCAGGCAAAGTTGCAATAACTTATAATTAATTTATTTCCTTATATTGGGACTACAGTGCCTGGTTTGAAAAATCAGATTTTAGAACTTGAAGAAAAAAATGAAACAAACATGTCTTTGTGACCCAAACTCTACCTCATCATAGTCCAATACTAAGATGCAGTCACTGACAGCTAGCTCTACTTTTTCCTGATGGTTATCATAATAATATGTCATATATTGAATAACTTTGTTCCTTGGTAAATTGATTTCTGACAGTGTATGTCTTTATTGCTCCTCAATAGAAAGCCTACAGAAATAATCTCATCCCTGTCTAGTTCCTAGTTTTATTGGTTACATAATAATCATGTTATTCGTCTTATTTTTCCTGGAAACTAAAACACAGGATATGAAAGTGCCAGTCCTTGAAGATAGGGTTTGGGCACTGTTTCTGACCTTTTTTGCTCTAATCTAGCACTCTACCACTTGGACCACAGCTATACTTCCAAATTTCTGTGCTTAATTGGAGATAAGAGTCTGACAGACTTTTCTGACTGGGACTGGCTTCAAACAATGATCCTCAGATTTCAATCACGGGAGTAGCTAGGATTACAAGTGTGAAACACAACACCTGGCTAAAAGTACCTCCAAAAAGACAACTTTCTGCCATGTGTAGAAAGGAATCACTGACTATCTGATATTAATTATGCAGAAGTCCTTACACTTATCCTTTTTCCAATACAAATTTGTAATATGAATATTCTTTTACTTAAAATAGTTTTAAACAAGGAGAGATGTGGCCCAAGTGGCAGAGCATGAGCCTTAAATAAAAAGCCAAATGAGAACTTCAAACCCTGTGTAAAAGCCCTGTTATGAGCACACAAACAAACAAAAAATAGCATTTATATATGCTCTGTAAAGATACTTGTTCCTAATTTGAATGGTAATTAAAAAGAATTATTGTTGTTTTTCATATATATATATATATATATATATATATATACAGTTAATAGAAAAAAGAAAAGCCAATGTTTGAAAATAATTATTGTTTTTTAGTCAATGTTCTAAACAAAATTCTTATTTATTTCTCAGGACAAATGCTACAATTGCCCCAGTTAACAAGTTAGGATGCTAAGACCTAGAGAGGATATATGATTTACCAAGCATTATTTGACTGATATGTGGAAGCTTTGGGATTTAAATTTATACTTTCAGCCAGGCGATGGTGGCTCATGCCTGTAATCCTAGCTACTCAGGAGGCTGAGATCTGAGGATCTCAGTTCAAAGCCAGTCTGGGCAGGAAAAGTCTGTGAGACTCTTATGTCCAATTAACCACCAGAAAACTGAAAGTGGTGCTGTGGCTCAAATGGTAGAGCACTAGCCTTGAGCTGAAGAGCTGAGGGACAGCGCCCAGGACCAGAGTTCAAGCCCCAGTACCAACTAACTAAATAAATAATAAAATTTACACTTTCAAAAAGTAAATAAATTTACACTGTCTCTGTAATGATGTTGTCTTCCTTAAAACTTGGTGACCTTTGGTTTAATTATGAATTATGGTCTATTTTACTATTCAAAGCTATCTGGCTTTCCTCTACAGCTGGTTAGTTTTATTGTTTTTGTGCATTTAAAAACCATGATATATACCACAAAATTAAGAAAAGTAAGGGAGGTGGTGAGTGGAAGAGGGGGTGAGAAGGGAGAAGGAAATGACACTGATCAAAATGCATTATATTCATAAACTGCTTTGTGAAATGTTACCTCCTCTGTACAACTACTTAAACATTAATAAAAATCATAGATAGTTAAAAGACCAGTTAATTGCTTTTAAATTTTTAAATGTTTACTCATCATGGTATATGCAAGTTTCTTCCTTATTAGATTTTAAATATTTGTAGGATAATAACTGCCTCACAAACTACCTATATTTTTTCTACCTGTATGTTCTCATGGTAGGGAGACATAGAAATAGTTAAGAATAGAATAATTCTCTCCTATTTCCTACCTGAGGAACCAAAAAATGTTTCTCTCTCTTTTCCATTTTTCCCTACTTTAACCACATTATACCAAAATAAATCCTTACAAAAACTTTAAAACTAAGATTAAATTATAAAATATAGTAGACAGGAATAATTCAAGGAGTAAATATGAGCAGGACAGATTGCATGCATAAATGTAACCACCACATTCCATAATTAATATACACTATTACAAAGGGCATAATGGCACTGAGAGTAGTGAGAAGTGGTTAGATTCTGGTTATATTTTCAGCTAAATATTGTGTGACAATGAAAGTCATCAAAGATGACTATTAAATTTTTCTAAGTAACTGTAAATTAGAACTTTGTGATTATTAAGGAAGAACAGTATAATAAATGGATTTTGAGGAATGAAATGGAGATGAATAGCAAAAAAAAAAAAACAGTTTTGGACACTTGATGCTTATGATCAAGTAGAAATACTGAATGAGCAGTTGAACCAAGTCTAGAATTCAAGGAATAGATTTGGTATTGATGTATAAAATTAACAGTAATCTGTAAGTGGCAACTATTCAAATCTGTAAGGCTGGATAAAATTAAAACATTTTTCTTATTGGATAAACTATAGTTGCTTATTTTCTTTAGTATGTTCTTCATTTCCTAGTTTCATTGAGCACAGAATATTTTATCTTCTTAAGTTCTATAATGTCAGGATTCTCAAAATTTTGACTTTTTAAAACTTGAGATGTTATTGAAAGTTGGGGGCTGGTGACTCATGACTGAAATCTTTATTACTTAGGAATCTGAGATCTGAAGATCATGGTTTAAAGCCAGCCTGGGCAGAAAAAATCCATGAGAATCTTTATTTCCCATTAACCACTAACCATGCCCCCACCCCCCACTCCCCAAATGGAGCTGTAGCTGAAGTGGTAGAGTGCTAGCCTCAAGCCCCAAAAGCTCGGAGATAGTGCTCTGACCCTGAGTTCAAGCCCCAGGACTGGCCCAAAAAAGAAAAAAAATGTTGAGAGATAGTGAAAAATAAGGATGATGGATGTGAGCTATCCATTTGAACACCAATTGAATGAATTCTCATGGAATATTCTAGATTGATTTATATTTAATTTATTTGTGTATGTATGTGTTTCAGGCCAGACCTGTTTGATTGGAATAGTGTGGTTTCCCAGAAATCAGCCACACAAAGACTGGAACATGCATTCAACATTGCCAAATGTCAGCTAGGCATAGAGAAACTGCTGGATCCTGAAGGTTGGTGCACATCTGGTCTACCATTGTTTTTAGTTTACTTTAATGTTTTTTTCTTACTCACACCTGACTGTTCCATCTCCTAAACAAAGTATAGAAGATAGTGAATCATATGTTTTTCTATATTCTAGATATATTTAAAATGTTCTATCTTCTTATACTATATTATCAAGTTCTCATTTTGCTTTGGCTTTTACACTGCTAATAACTAAAACTAATGTATAAAATTGTGGGAAAACTAAGGAAAATCAAAGAAACCTTTAGAATGTATATGTCTCATGGCTGGAGCAAAATACTTTGACTCTAAATAATTATAAAAAAGTTAATGTTTTGCTAATTCTGTCAAGAGATTTGATAGACTAATCAACTATAATTAATTAGCTACTCAAGCCAATTTCATTCATATTCTCTACAAAAGTAAACATGGTTTACTATTCAAATCAAGAAATTGGTTTCTGATGCTTCTTCTGGTATAATTTGTCACTCTGAGGATGCCCCCTATTTGATGACCGTCCATTTTCTGTTTCTTTTGTTGACAGGAAGCCCTGTATATTTTCATTCATCAAAGACTTAATGTCTTTCATCCTTATCTCTGGCACTACATAGCTCTATCTTCTAGACACATGGATTGGAATCATAGGGACATACTAATCTTTTTTTTTTTCTTATAGGCTTTGAGATACATTACTGAAGTACTAGCTTTTTGGCAACTTCAGTCTGTTCTTACCTAGTTGTGAATTTACTACATTCTCAAACTAGAAACTTGAGAAGCAATCAGTGGGAATAATAGCAATATAATAGAAGCTAATATTTGGGAAGAAGCTCTGAAATACATGACACTCATAATTAAATAATCTTTGCAATACTTAGTACCGAAGCAGAGCATTCTTAATCAGTGATGGTGAGTTTCGTTATTGAAAAGTCAAAACATTGTCAACCTGGATCATTGCTACCAGCAAATGAAAAATTCAGGAAAGATTCAAACTTGCTGAAAGTGATAGGAAACTTTTTATTAGGAATTTTGACAGAATGAAATCATGTCATCTCTAGGTAAGAATGACAATGATTTTCAACCCAGTCTAGGTTTTTATTGAAATGTAAGGGTCGAAGAGGATGAAGTCCCTTGAACTAATTCAAAGGGTGATTTACTGTACTATGTACTACTGTACTATGTTTGGGGAAAAACAACTGAGAAGTTCATGGAAATACCTTTGCCCTCTAGAGCATGGTTTTCTGGTGTAGGTAGCTGAGTTGAAGATCTTCCTTAAGCTGGAATGAAGCCCATCAATAATCCTTAGGTGAATAGAGTATTTTAAATATATGTTGCCAGGCACTGGTGGCTCATATCTATAATCCTAGCTATTCAGGAGGCTGATCCGAGGATTACAGTTTGAAGCCATCCAGGGCAGAAAAGTCCCTTTGAGACTCTAATCTCCAGTTAACCACCAGAAAACCAGAAGTAGAGCTGTGGCTCAAATTGGGAGAGTGCTTGCCTTGAGCAAAAGAGCTCAGGGACAGCACTCAGGCCCTGAGTTCAAGCCCTATAACCGCTCTTTTTTTTTTTAAGTCAAAAACCAAACCAAAACAAACAAACAAAAACAAACAACAGCCATATGTTGATATTCCAGGACCTCAGTGGACCAATAGGCTAATTGAAATGCATGTTTACACTGTCCTACCTTTGAGACCTTGTAATTTCATCCTCCATGTTATGGGGAGTTAAACATAAAAAGGTGGAAAGGATACTATAGAAATCAAAGTACAAATTCACATATTTTCAATTAGCTATTACATAAAAAGTAAGAAAACTCATATCTCCATTGACTTATATGCAGGTGATCCTCAAAGTATGCTAGTTCTATTTACAAATTTTCAACTTCACAATGGTAAAACATGATTTGAATTTTGATCTTTCCTTGGGCTAATGGTATTCAGTAAGATCCTCTCTTAGGCTGTGAGGCATGGTTCCAAGTCAGCCACATGCTCTCAAGGACAAACAGCTGACATTGTACAGTGTACTGTAGAATCAGTAAACTGCCTGCCAGTTGGTTTAGGTATAGCAAATGCATTAGCTTTGCTGTAGTGAGAATTAAACCTATAGCTTCATGCATGTTAGGGAAATACTTTTTCCACTGATTTCCACTGCCCCCTACTTCACCCTACTCACACAGGCATTGGTTTTTATTTTTTAATTTTTTATTGTTATTGTAGAGTTGATATAGAGAGAGGTTACAGTTATTTGAATCAGCTAATGAGTACAATTTTTGGAACCATGCCTCCCCTTTCCTTGCTCTCTCTGTTTTTACCTCCTGTCCCTCTACCCCCACCTGCAAGATAGACAGTTCATTTTCCACAGTGTCTAGTGAGTACCACTGTTACATTTGTTCACCCTTTGTTCTACCTCTTTGGTGCCCCCCCCTTACTCTCACAAATACAAACTAACAAAATAAAACAAAATGAAAAGGAAACAGAAACAACAAAAATGGCAATTAAAGTATCTCTTGTTTCTTTTTCTTGGAGCTCAAGATGAATATATTAATAGGCAACCTCATTTTAAATTGAGGAGCATTTCTTTTTGCTTTTGATGAATATACTTGGGAAACCAAATTATAATGACATCGTGAGTTTGCGTGAGGTTATTAAGTAGAAATGTTTCTTCTCTTTTGGATAATGCATCGCTGAATATTGACTCCTGTGAATCGTATTTTTGTATATTATTATATGTTTTTATATATTCTGCAGGTGATAATCAGTCATTCTGTCCAAGTTTTTGGCTCTGTGGGAATTAGTTGTGTGGATTATTTTTCAGTACAGGGATGTTTTGCCTCAATATTGACCCCTACTACTGCTTCATGAGTATTCTTCTATTCCAGTAATTAAGAAGGCAGGCATAATCCGTTATACATTCTGAAAGAGAGGATAAAAATTATAGGTTATATATACATTTGAAGGATTAACTTATGAATGATTTTGTTTTTCATAAATCATCATATAGTAGTCAGTTCCTTATCCTCTTTTAAAATATTAAGAGTATAGTTAAAATAGACTGTGTTTTGTCTGACGGTGTTACTAAATGGTAGAGCACTTGCTGGTACTGGGTTCAATAACCAGGACTGAAAATGTAGTTAGGATGGTGATGATGATGATGATGATGATGATGATGATGATGATGATGATGATGATTGATTATCATTAAAATGGATCTTTTTCTTATTAAATGATAAAATGTCTTTCACATCTTTGTCATCAATTGAACCTATAGAATATGTTCTGTGGAATAGAAATACCTACATAAGGTATTTACATCATAATTATGAATAGATTGGTGGATTTATAATAGGAATAGCTCTATGAATAATATAGTTTATGAAATGAAGAGCCTGCTATACCTAACATGACATACTTTCCTATGTGGAAAATGTATGTTATAATATATACTGTATAGCCTTTAGGACAGATATTCTAATATATCCAACTTGAACAATTCAAAGTCAATCAAATATAATACAAAGTATATTAATAGTTCTCCAACCACTGGTTGTATTTTCATTTGGCCAATAAAATCTTAGATATTAAAGCATTTTCTATGATAGAGTCACTTATTTAATATTTGCAAGTACTAGTGTCAAAACTGAGAGCATCATGCTTGCTAGGCAAGTGCTCTACCATTTGAGCAACACCTGCAGCCTATTTTTTCACATTTTGTAGGGTTTTATGCTTCTGCCTGGGCCAGCCTCAGACCATGAATTTCTTGTTCTTGCTTCCAGCAGAGATATGGTAACAGATGTGAAAAAGCACAACTGGCTGGTCCTTTGATATAGGATTTCACTACGTTTTTGCCTGGGCTTGCAATTCTCCTGTGTCTCTGCCTTGCAGTTAGCCAATTGCAATGTCAATTATTATTGAAAAAATAAGAATTTTTGTTTACTGATCTTTTAATTCACAAAAGAATGAATACCTTCTCTTAGAATCACTGGCATATAGTACTCTTCAATAGATCCAGCAGGAGAGATTAATGTCGTTCTTTTATGCTTTGTGTAATAATTGCCTTTGAGATGTTCATGTTTTTATTTAAGCAAATATTCATTTTTTAGCTTATGCACAACAGTATCAACTATTCTCCAAGGCAATTTTCATTTCATATCTGTTATACCCTTAGGAAGTTAATGAAACATTTTGTTTTTTGTTTGATTGATTTATATTATTGTGGGACTGAAGCTAATACCAGCAAATATTTTTTAAGAGTTTTATCTTATGCTTTTTTGATTGGGTTTATTTATATATTAAAAAGTCACTGAAACATTGGAAGCTTTAAGAATTCATGTCTATATACTTTAGTATACTTTCTTTGGCTTAGCTGATATTTGGAGACCTGAGGTTTGATTTCAAGTGGAACTACCTTTTAAAATAAGTGGCAGTAGGCATTAGCATAAGCAATTTCAGGAAATGTTTCTAGTGTGTTTAAATGTTAACATATGCAAAAAGAAGTACATCTAGGGTAAAATTACTTAATAATTTATGCATCTTTATGCTCACAGATATAAAAGGTTTTTCTCCTTTCGAATATATTCTATTGTAAGTCAAACAATTTACCTTCCATCAAATTTTTTGTATGATTTACATTGTACAAGCCTTGTAGGTTTCATATATGTTGTTTGCTTCCCTGAGTATCAAACAAATTGGTTTCTTTGCCAATCCATAAACATCTCTATATTAAGACAATGCTTTGTCAGCTTTCCTTGTAAATAACAAATTAAAGATGTTCTCTTTAAAGGAATTTAAAAAAAGCATAGATAAAATGTGGCTGTTCTAGATGACATTTGCACATTACTGTAGAAAGCAATTTCCATTTGGGATATGCAATCTGATATGGAAATACCCTTACTTATTTACAAGAGTAACTTTGGAATGAAAAATAAATGATGACAGTTAAATTTGACTATCAACAGCAACAACAAAAGAGCAGGAGGAATTGGGAGGAATTTTGTATCCTCAAAATGACATTTACAAACCAATTAGAGTTTGGTTTTAATCCACTTCATTTTGACTTCATGAGGATGGTGACATAGATTCTATTTTCTGCTTGGCTAATCCCTGCATTTCTCTGACTTGTTTTTAGAGACTTCCTTTGCAAGAATTAGCTCTGCTTTTGGAAAATTTTACTCCTGAAGTGAAGGGGCTCAGGTTTACATTCATGCATGCATGCAAGTTCTTCTTTTTAGTCTTCAAAAAATATTCAAAAAATACATTACATTTGTGATAAATCACTCTAAGACCTGTTCTTTTTTATGTGATTACTTTCTAGGAGTATTTCTGGAAGGAAGTCAGTAGAGATTTCAGTTGCTATAAACTTAAATTCTGAATTTCTGGGTTGGGAAGGTGGCTCAGTAGTAGAGTGCTTACCTTGCACACATGAGGCCCTGGGTTCAATTCCTCAGGACCACATTATCAGAAAAATGCTGGAAGTGGTGCTATGGATCAAGTGGTAGAGCAATATCCTTGAGCTGAAGAGTTGAGGGACAGTGCCCAGCCCCACGACCTACCAAAAAAATTCTGAGTTTCTTAGAAAAATAGTTCTGAGTCTAGTAGCTCTGGTATGGAAAATATCATCATCTTCATATGATACCATCAAAATACTGTTCCTATTATTCAGCAAAATACATTTTTCCAAGATTTCTTTTTCTTAAAGAAGCAAAATGTAGTTTTTAAACCAAATTACATCACTTAACAGTGCTAAATGTAATAATACTAAAATATTTCTTTCATGATGAACTTCAGTGAAGTACAGTTGAAATGAACAAATTAGAGAAAACATTATTGCATTAACAAAGGAAATGATATATTAGATTTAGTGTTGTCATTTCGTTTGCTTAATGCACACTGAACACAAATTATTAGGAGAAGAATTTGGAAAATATCAGGTGAAATAATTTCAATATATATTTTCTCAGAGACTAGCATGGACTTGTAACAGGCCTTAAGACAAACTGATGGCAGATAGAGAAACTCAGAGACATGTGATTAACATTTGGAGGCTACATATCACTGGAGAAAGAGTATTTATTAGAATATCTTTGGCTATTTTTAGCTTTTATCCTGAACCTGATTTTTTTTACATTTCTCTTATCCACAGCAGACACATTGTATAACTAGCCTTGACTATCCACTTGACTATGCCACTTCAATGCATTTGAGTTAAAGGCACACATGCCAGAGTATCTGGAGCAACATCAGCCCCATTATTGCTGCAATAGGAAAGTATATATTTTAGGGGAACAAAGCAAGTAGTATTTTGCACATGAACATAATACAAAGCAAAATTTAAAAACATTACACATTTGTACCATTAAGAAATGCAAATTGAATAATGTATCATTGAGGATAGACATCTGGATAGTGTACAACATAATTATATTAACATTAGGGTATTAAAGCAACACTGTCCTAATTCCCAGTGGAAAAATTGTGAATTTCTTGTTACATTATGTGAATTTATGTTTACTCAAAGCCTCCAAATCCAGAAATGGGGAAAGGGAGAGAGGGAAAGAGGAAGAGAGGGATAGAGAGAGAAAGAAAGACAGAGAGAGAGAGACAGGGGGGGAGAGAGAGAGGCAGACAGACAGGCAGACAGAGGAAAATTTGATAATATGTACATTATTCTATGTTCACATACCATAGAAAAGCTGAATATTTTATGGTAATTTGGAATAATTACTAATAATTTGAAGCTATTTTTTGCCCTACTTACTCATTTTGATTGTTCAGATGACTAAAATAATTGAATGCAACTGCCCAGATTCACCCACTTAGACAAGGAGACCTACATGGCCTGAAATCATTCTTTGGTGTTTTTATGACCCTTTCCTTTTTCTTTTCTAGTTTATTGATAGACTTCTGGTTTGAGGCTAAACCAAGCAAAAACAAGTGAGATTCCATTTCAACAAACAAGCTAGGTATGATAGTTTATTCCTGTATTCTTCACTATATAAGTTAGAGGATCATAGACTGTATCAACCCTGGGTACAAAAGTTTGTGTCCTTATCTTAAAAATAATGAAAGCAGCCAGATGTAAGTAGTTTATGCCTCTAATCCTAGCCACTCAGGAACCTGAGATCTTAGAAGATTGATACTTAAAGCTAGGCTGGAAAAAAAAGTCCAAAAGACTCCACTTTCAAAATAATCAGTAAAAAGTAAAGCTGGAGGTATGGTTCAAGTGGTAGAACACCAACAGAATAAGAAAGCTGAACTATGATGAAGTACTGAGTTCAAACCCCATTACTGCATGCCCCCCCCCATAGATAAAGCAAAAGGGCTTGATAGAACACCTGCCAAATACGATTGGTCCTGAGTTCCAAATCATACTACTGCCTAAAAAAAACCAACCTAAACATTTAAAAACTATTCATATCATTTTATAATTGTTTTTGGTCACTTAAATATTCACAATGACTTGTTTAAACCCACACACTTCTGTGGTAAAAATAGAGACATGATCTACAAAACATTAATGACAAGCTAACTAATATATTCTTTATTCCTTGATAACTCAGTTCAAAGTCAACAGTATCATGAACTCTTTCAGTTGAGAACAGTGTCCATTAAATATTATGTTATTCAGCATTGGAACTTGGTTGTTGTATTTCACATTATTGGAGTGAAACAACTTATAGATATCATCCATTAAAAATAATTAATTATGACTGTATATACCTGGGATGTTATGTCTGGCTCACCTGAAAACAAATATGTGTGAAAAATCCAAATAAGGTAATTGAAAATAGATTATGTTATACTTGCAATAATTATATTCAAATATTTCTGTAAAATACATCAAACCTCATCCATGTTACAAATGAGTGATTGCAATTCATTATTTAAATTCTGCAGATGCAGTAAAAGAACTCCGTTGCCTAAAGATACATATTCATTTTATTTTAAAATTCAACTTCCAGGAAAGAATGAAAATATAATTAGTTTATTTTTTTCACAAAATCAAACTTGTGAAACCAAATTGGAATTTCTTGTGTTTGATAAACAATTGTAAGAGACACCACAAAACTTCCAAGTTACAGTTTGAACCTAGAAACAGCACTGGCAAGAGGTATTAGTTGAACACATATGTTTTTCAATTAGAAAATCTATATAAAATGTATGGGCTACTTCACAGTTAGAAAATAAAATGTATAGCAAAAACTTATTGGTTTACTATGATATTTGAATAGAATAACAATAAATTGGAATCTTGGCTAATGCCATTTGATTCTTATTACATAGTAACTTAATTCTTATAACAATAGAATTTTATCATTACAAAAGGAGAGTAGAAATGTAATATTTTTGGAGTACTTAGATTGAAAAATGATAAAATATACTCAAATTTAGTGTGTTTTGATAAATTTGTGGGCTTAAAGAATCATATGATATCCCTTAGAACAGTATTACAGCTATTTAAGTGCTTGTGCGTTTGATGGATTATTAAAATTGGAGAAGGTGATTGAGACTTGGTGCTTTTACTTTTTGAGAAATTATCAGGTGTCCTGTAATAGCACTCTTATGAGGTTTTATTTCAATATTGCTGAATAAAATTTTACCTTAAATTGAAGAACAGCTTTGCCTTGAAAGATATTTTTCTAATTTATTATCAGTAATATGAACACAAACAAGCAAAGTACCTTTTGGTACAAGGAACTCTAATTTGAGTAGAAAAAACATGTTCTAAGTTATATATATATTGCTATATATACAATCATTCCAGGTAGTTAACCTAGTTTTTAAGTGGGAAAGAAATGAGGTTCGAAACTTTATTAAAACCAAGATCACACAGGCAATACAAAACTGAGTTGAAATCAAACCCAGATTTATCTCTTTTCAAAGCCTACTTTTGTTTCTATCATAATTGCCTTAATAATACTATTTGAGAAAGCTTTATAAAAAATATTGGGATTTGTGCTCAAATTGTGACTATTTCATTGGTCTGGAGTGAAGACTTTGACCCTCCAATTTTTAAAAGCATATCAAGTGGGACTATCATGCAGCTGAGCTAAAAATAACTACAATAGAGCCATTGTTTCCATGAGCTATGCTTTTAAAAAGGATAAAACCCAGAAAATGTTTTCACAAGGTTTGTTCATACCTCTAGTATATTCTCCCTTAAGCAATGACTAAGCTTGCTGATCAAATCTTCAATTACTGAAGCATTGCTTATTACGAACAGACCTTTTTTTAATGAGAAATGGTTTATCCACCAGATAAAATAGAAATAGACTAGCTGTCAAGTAAATCTGGCCACCACAGCATTCTCTGTAGGATTAAAGAACTTGCCTTATCTCTTGTTTGCACAACACCCTGGGCCTCGTCCCTTTTCCCTTCCTTCCTCCTGCCCTCCCTCTTTTTCCCTCTCCCTCTTGCTATCTCTTTTTTTTGTCCCTCTCTCTTCTTTCTTTCCCTTCCTCTCTCTATTCTTTCTTGTGTTCATCTCTCCCAGACCTGAGCTCATCCAAGCACTCATTCCATCAAAGGGCTGTCTATGTCAAACTGGTGAACTGTGTATAGAAGTGGTTCTTGTCTCTTTGTTCAGTTATTTCTTTCTTTCTTTCTGTCCTCCTCACTCACCTTGATCCTAAGTAGTAGCCTTGTGCTCTGGGATCAGAAGTTGGATGGCTTCTTTCTCAGTGAGTAAAAATACCATTTATTCATACAGCTTTACAGACTCTGTACTTTCAATAATAACTAAAGGATAAAAGGGATAAAAAAGAAGCACAATAAATTGTAGTAGAATAATTGTTTTCAGAGTATAAATTTGTGATTTCACAAATTTATTCAAAATAAATAGTAAACTTCATGACTTAGGATAGTAATGCCACAAATAGGTTACCTTGATCACAATCCCTTTGAAGATGATTAGATATGCTAAACTATCTATCTATCTATCTAGTGACAGGAACATAAGGAACTAATAAAAAGTTGTGAGATTTTTTTCTCTCATGTTTAAACATGATCTTTGGAATGACACATGAGCTAATTTGTACAAAAGTCATTAGAAATCCCTATATGTGTCAAGGTCTGCAACAAGCCTGAGCAATGCATTAAAAAAGTTAATTTTGATGCAATTAATCACTTCCTACATGAGAAAAAGTTCTTTAAACTTTTTAAGTCAATGTTTAAAAGAGAAATTGGTATTGGGTTCACAATCTTTTGAGAGCTTTAGAAAAGCTGCTTCTCTATAAAGGTAACATATATTGCCAATAAAATATATAAGGGAGGACATTTACTTATGCTACTCAGAAATCCATTTAGTAGGAAGAGTTGTTTTATTAGCCTTCTGCTCTTTAATGGCTAAGACCATCCTGGGACTATTTAAAAGATTATTTAATTTGTCCTTTAAACACACGGATGAATTCAAGGTATTTCTTTTTTTTACCATGAATCAACCATGTTGGCATTGATATTAAAGGCTTGGAATGGGAAACTTTGTAATAAAAAAATCTATCTTTTAAATTACTTTAAATTGCTGTTTGAAATAACTTTAAACATAGCTAAAAAGTGTGAATATTAGTTGTAATGAAATAATTCATCAGTATACTGACTCAACATTAAAAGTTGTTTCAAACATAACTTTAATATAAACTATGAATATAAACTATAACCAAAATTCTGTGCAATATTTCCTTTGAATATCTTACATTCATTTTTTTTGGGGGGTCCAGTCATGGGGCCTGAACTCTGGGCCTGGGCGCTGTCCCTCAGCTCTTCAGCTCAAGGCTAGTGCTCTACCACTTGAGCCACGGCGCCACTTCCGGCTTTTTTCTTTTTTTGCTTATGTGGTGCTGAGGAATCGAACCCAGGGCCTCATGCATGCAAGGCAAGCGCTCTACCACTGAGCCACCTTCCCAGCCCCAAAATCTTACATTCATTAAGCAAATGACCACTCATACAAATATATTTATGGAAATACCCTTTGCCAGTTTTCCCTATATCCTTAAGTGGTGCTATCATCAATTTACCAAATTGCTCAAACAAAAATCATCCTTACTTCTTTAATTACCATCGTTCCAAAATTTCAGTCCATCATGATGCCTTATAGTCTATACTTTTGGAATATATTATTAAAACTTTCATACCTCTCCAATTTTCTTCCCACCACCATAGTCCAGGGACTTTGTCATTCCTTTCCATGATCACTCTGAGAGCTCAGCTGGCCCTGTTTTCTTTTGTCTATGTTGCCATTACACGTACATTGAGAATGATATTTATGCATCAACTATCTACCACTTGATAATCTACCTACTTAAAAAGTATTCATTCGCTCTCAATTTGAGCCCCCAAATAATTATTTGCTTTGTGGCTATATTTACTACTGAGCTTCAAATTGATTATGTGCTTTGAGGATTCAACCAATATCAGAATGCTATGTTTCTTGGCTACTAAATATATATATATATATATATATATATATATATATTATATTTATTCTACAATTCTTTGTTGTTAGGTTTAGTCTTTGTTAGCTTATATTGTACACACTGGCTTTGAGAATTGTTATTTTCCTTTAATATTTTAATTATTATTAATTATAATATCTAATGCACATATGAGAAAGAACATTTTTCTTGTTTTATCTTTGTGTGAGTGTATTTGTGTGTATGTGAGCATAAACATGCACATATACCACAGAATAAACCCAGGCCCTTAGATATGATAAGTAAATACTCCATTACTGATCCATACCCCCCAAACAACCTCCAGCTTTTTCATTACTAACAGAAAATGACATATAAACAATTATATAGTGGTTGCAAACAAGATATATTACAAATGACTTTTTAGATAAAATATAATCACATATGTAAACTATAATAATAACTAAATTTTATAAATTCCCCCAAAATATTATGAATAGGATATGACATATAAAATCTAAGAAAAATTTTGTCTCTAAGGATAATTTAAAATGTGCAAAGCCCCATGCTAAGAATTGTAGATGAGATTATACATTTTTAAATGAAAAGGGGAATATACAACAAAGCTCTTGATTCAGCTATCACCAAACGAACAAAAAATGTGATAATTAATATAAATATGCTATATTACCATATGTGAGCAATATTTTTCACAGTTTGTGATTTCCTACAATGGAATTAACTCAATAACAGAAGGGGAAGAACAGGGTGACTGCCCTTTGAAACTTGGGCTTATAGAATTGTGTGAACTACTGTTCCACCTGTCAGTGGGATGATATTGAATGTCAATAATATGATAACAGAGACTGAAAGATGTGCAAAACATGACTTAAAAAATCTACATACTTGCCTGTAATCAAAGCTACTTAAAATGCTGAGATTTGAGGATCACAATTCAAAGCTAGCTTTGTCAAACCTTAGAGACTCTTCTCTTCAATTAACCAGCAAAAACCTGGAACTTGAGGCAAGCTCAAATACAAGAAAGGACATGAGGCCCTGAGTTCAAGCCTCAGTTCTAGCACACAAATATCTAGACTTAAACTCATTCATAGTATGTAGAATAATGGTTGCCCAAAGATGTTCACATCCTAATCCCTTGAAACTGCCAATGGAGAGTGAAAATTATAAATGAAGTTAGGCTTGTCAACTAAATTTGAGATAGGAAGCTGATTTTAGATTATGTGACTGGGTACTGCATAGTTACCTGGATGCTATTGAATGAAAGCAAAAGAGACAAGAATAGGTCAAAGCTATGCAATTTAAGAAAAATAAGAGATGCTATTGTTCACCTGGACCCAAAGAAGAATTCCTAAAAGTTTAAAAAGGCAAAGCAATAGATTATCTCAAATTTCTGAAAGTATCCTGCTGAGACTTGAATTTATGCTACCGAGACCTATGTCAAATTTCTGACTCACTCCTTTGTAAGCTAAAATGTTGGAGTAAACCCATGTGCTGGGGAGACTTTGTTGCAGCTGAAGTGGAACAATAGTATAGCCACTGGAGGATTTTCTTCTTGGATCCTGGGCTCAGCTAGTTTACCTGCTTAGATTTGGGACCCGTTAAACTCTCTTCAGTGAGGGTAGTTCTACAGTGCTGATTTATACAGGGCTCCATGCAAATGCATAAAGCATCAAGAGACAGAATCTCAGCCTTTATCTTGGACCCAAATCTTACTTATTTTGCAGTACGTGCTACTTTCAAACATGTTTAGCAGTAGGAGCTCCTATGCTTTTTAGGAAAGCTTATCCATTAAACTTCTTTTTTTTCTTAATATATATTTTTATTGTAAAGATACTGTACAGAGGGGTTACAGTTACATGAGCAAGGTAATTAGTCCATTTCTTATCGAGCATTGTTCCCCCCTCCTTTAATTTTCCCCTGCCATCCCAGGGGCATATGACAATTATATGAACATACAATTGCCATATATTTCATATGTTCAGAATTGTTCCATCTTCAGTGTGTTGTTCAAGGAGTTTCCATTGTGACATGTCCATAAATATATAAAACAAACTACTCTTTTAAATAACAATACCAACTGCAAGCTAGCTGCATATGCCTGTAATCATAGCTACTCCAGAGGCTAACATCTAATGATCCCCTCAGAAAAGCCAGTGAGACTCTTATCTCCAGTAAACCAGAAGAAAGCCAGAAGTTAAGGTGTGGCTCAAGTGTTAGAGTACCAGCCTTCAACAAATAAAATACAAGCAAGAGAGGGTCCCCTTAAGTTCAAACCTCAATACCAGTAAAATTAATTAACTAATTAATTAATAAACAACATACCAACTACAAACTATGTTAACTCACATCAAGCTCAAGTCACATACATTTTATTTCTAGTAACATTCAGAAGCATATATCCTTTTAGAGGTCTGATTATAAACTCATATATAAGTGAAAACATTTTATATCTAATTAGTATGCAGGTACATACATATGTGTGTATAATTATTTGTATGTACACCCCAAATTTATAACCCCAAACTGTGCAACAATGTGCACAAGACATAAATGTGTCTAATTCCACATAGGAAAATAAAAAGATTTTTAAGCTAAAAGCTACTCTCTAGAAAAGAACTTTTCTCATCCTATGATAAGCCTTTACATGAATATGTAAAATAGTTCTGTTTCCTATGTAAGCATCTGAAATTTATCCTTTGCCAAAGAATGTCTTTGTTTAGAATTTGAGAATGTGAATGTTAATTGAAAATTTAAAGATTTGACAAAAGAATGGGATACTCTGTTCTAAAATTTTAAATATTTCCATTTCTTTTGGAGAACAAATAGTCAAATCCCTGGCATTAGGGATCATAGTTTTAGTCTAACATCCCCATCTGAAAAGTAATGTCATTTTCACCAAATAGATGAAAAAAATATTAGTAATATGATGAGTAAATTTGTGGAGAATAATCTTTAATTATTGCTATAATCATCTCAAAGGTCCCTATTTGTTTTTGGGTAAGTTTTCAGTGATTCCATGCTTACTATAAGTTGGTATTAATAAGTAACAATAAGCAGCCCTAACTATGGTTTGAAACATGTAAGACATTATTCTAATTATTTTAAGTATATCATTCCATTCATCTCCTAACTTAGGATTTTTCTCTTCCTAACAATCAAATCTTAAGCATTAGGAACTCCCATCTAACCCAGAGCCCAAGATGTAAGATTCTGACCTGGATAAATTTATAATGTTGTAAAATAAGGTGACCTAGAAATCCAGATAATCTTATCAGCACTCATTTTAATTGAGAAAGTTTAATTGCTCAGATAATTGTAAGGCTTGTTGCTTACTTTTAATTACTGTGAAAACAAAAAAGAAGACAGAAATGTATGCCTTATAACCCATAAAACTGAATATCCCCTTGTATGACCTATTTGGCTCATAGTTTTAGACTACTTTTGACTTTTTATAACCATCAACATTAGTTTCATGCACAAGCATAATTGTAGTTGGATGAATTTGTTTACTTTGTTTAGATAATTAAGCATTTCAGAAGAGCTGTGATTTATCTTTGAGGTTTCATAAATTAGAAAGGTTAGGAATAATTCCACATTGTACTTGAAACAAAATTTATTCTGCATTAATAAGTGCACTACCTCAAAGAACTACTCTGAAAGAATGAATCCGGATTAATTTAGAATATACATGGAATTCAAATTTTGGTGTAATTTCATATGAAATTAAAAACCTTTAAAGGAGAAACTGTATCTTACGATTTGTTGCCTTTCCTTCAGGAGATAGTCTTGTGAATTGAATGAGGGATACTCAATCAATGTTGATTGCATTATTAAAATAGTTTGATAACATTTTTAGTAACATTGAGTAGGCAACTAGATTTTGTTAGAATCTGGACACCTTGCTTGCAATAAAGCTTTTGTTCTAAGTAACTTCAGGCATCCTTAATGGCTTTGGGTGTTGAGAACCATGTCTTGTGTATGCTTATGAGTGTGAAAGTGTGGTTATGTATGGATGTGTGGTTGTATAGGTGAGGATATGTGTGAGTGTATGGGTTGTATGGGACTGTGACCATTTCAGTTTAAGCTGGATTCCTTAAGTTCCTAGCCATTTTATGCATTCTCCCATTGATAACCACATACTTCCTCTGATCCAGAATCACCTAAATATCAGAATTCCACATATAACTAGTATAATAAAAAGCCTAGGGGTTGGGAAGGTGGCTCAGTGGTAGAGTGCTTGCCTTGCATGCATGAGGCCCTGGGTTTAATTCCTCAGCACTACATAAGCAGAAAAAGCCAGAAGTGGCTCAAGTGGTAGAACACTAGCCTTGAGCTGAAGAGCTGAGGGACTGTGCTCAGGCCCAGAGTTCAGGCCCCAGGACCGAAAAAAATAAAGGAAGCCTAAACAGGTAACAAGGATGGAATTAAACTATTAATAGCCAGGTCCAAAGAAACATAGGTCCCATGCTTTCCCTTATTTGCAATAACTAGTCTATGTTTGGGACAAGTAGAAAAGGTCAAAAGCTGTATACATATGACCAGATAAGATGATGTTAAGCAAAATGAACCCCAACATAGGGACACAAGTGTTTTTTTTTCTTTCTTGATATTGTTTCTAATGTATTTATAAGGTATCATGTGATTTTTTTGTTGTGGTTGTTGCTTTGTATGTCCCTCCCCCATGGTATAACCCCTGTTTTCACTGTATTTGATGTTGGTATAATTTGTGGAGGGGAAGGGAAAAAACAAAATGTTTAAATAGGGATACAGGTTGACGCATTGCAAAAATGAGATGTAGAAGACACTATGTTGAAAAACGAACTTTACACTTTAGGTGTGGGGGGGTTGGGGGTAGTTAGTTGTGGAGGTTGGAGGGAAGGGATGGTAGGGGAAAAACAAAGAAGGGGGCGACAATGCTTGACGAGAAATGTACTTATTACTTTGCTCATGTAACTGTAACCCCTCTGTACAGTATTTTCACAATAAAAAATTATTTAAAAAAAGAAACAAGTTAGACATAGGGATATGAGATTTTAGAATGATACCAAATGTAGACTTTTAAAACTAAGTCTGCTAATTAACCTGATTTGATCCTTGTATAGATGCATATATTGGAATCAAATATTTATATTCATCTATCAATTGAAATAGCATTCTGAAAGTAATTCAAATTTGGGGGGAAATAAAAATGTACTGAAACTATATTATTGAAAACTAACCAACAGTGTACCTGATATTTTTATGACAATGAAGAAAGTGGAGTGAAAATGTTAAGTGAGATCATGAGGCCTTGACTATCAGCACAGAAAAAAGGAAGGAAGGAAGGAAGGAAGGAAGGAAGGAAGGAAGGAAGGAAGGAAGGAAGGAAGGAAGGAAGGAAGGAAGGAAGGAAGGAAGGAAGGAAGGAAGGAAGGAAGGGAGGGAAGGAGGGAGGGAGGGATAGAGGGTGGGAGGAAAGAAAGCAGAAAGAAATATGAAAATGAACCTTATTTAATAATTGAATGTTTCTCATGCTGAGCACAAACACCAAGCTTTCAGTCAGCTCTAGCTTTAGTTTAACAATGAATATTGTAGAAATATCCATAACTTCTTCAGTAAACATGTTAGTCACTCAAAACTATGCATAGTAACTTGCTGAGTAAGGAAGAGTCTTTATAGACTTTCCATAGCCTCTTGATGGAGAAATGTCATGAGGGAAGGACAATGTTCCCATTTTAAGACCCAACTGGAAAGCTCTACAAAAGTTTTGTTTATTTATTGGTAAGAATTGATTAAAAAGATGAATTGCTATGAAAATCTGTATTTGTTATCTTATAGTATATGAATCTCAGTTACTGTGAAGCTAATTTAGCTTAAACCAACTGTGTTGCAAAGATGTTTACAAAGATGTTTCCTCAAGAAGATTGTGGTAGCTGTCACTGGAAATTTGGTTGAGCCCTAGTACAGCTTGATATAGGGGACTTGATTAGGTCTCAGTTCCTAGATCATTTCTCTTCCTTCCTTCCTTCCTTCCTTCCTTCCTTCCTTCCTTCCTTCCTTCCTTCCTTCCTTCCTTCCTTCCTTCCTTCCTTCCTTCCTTCCTTCCTTCCTTCCTTCCTTCCTTCCTTTCTTTCTTTCTTTCTTTCTTTCTTTCTTTCTTTCTTTCTTTCTTGTCGTGGGGCTTGAACTCTGGGCTTGGGCGTTGTCCCAGTGCTCTTCAGCTCAAGGCGAGTGTTGTGCCACTTGAACCACTTCCAATTTCCAGTGGTTAATTGGAGATAAGAATCTCACGGACTTTTCTGCTCACACTGGTTTTGAACTGTAATCCTCAGATCTCAGCCTCCTCAGTAACTAGGATTATAGGTGTGAGTCACCGGCGCCCGGCTTCACATTATTTTCTGTAGGATGCAGATATGAATTAATTTATTTTAATTTTTTAAATTTATTTTAAATTATTCCACAACAATAATGAGAAACTCTTATCTCACAAAATTCCTGCCATTTTAAATACCTGCAGACAAGAAAAAGTTAAGAACATGGGCTCTAGATACTCATTCTCTTTCTTTTCATTCTGGATCTCTCAATTATGAGCTTGTAACTATTATTACATAAACAGTTTAGCCCTCAGTTTTCTTTTTTCTTTTGTCGGTCGTGGGGCCTGACCTCTTGGCCTGGGCACTGTCCCTCAGTTCTCCAGCTCAAGTCTAGTGCTCTACCCCTTGAGCCACAGTGCCAGCTCCAGCTTTTTCTACTCATATGGTGCTGAGGAATCGAACCCAGGGCCTCATGCATACAAGACAAGCACTATACCACTGAGCCACCTTCCCAGCCCTAGCCCTCAGTTTTCTTATATTTAAACTACAGTTGAAAACAAATCGGTTGGTATATGAGAACTATATATAAGTATATGGTACAGAGTAAATATGTCTATTGTTGCTTATACTATTGCTGATTTTTTTACAGTAATGTTTATATTTTTTAATTAAATTATTTTTCCCATTGTAAAACAAGGATAAAAGGTCAGTTAATAGAGATATATAATTTATTAATAATACCATATTTAGTTAGTAGAAGGGCCAGTAGGCCATAAAAAGGAAATTTATTTTGTAGGTGATAAAGTCATGTAGATGAATATGTCATCAATTAATAATAACATTAAAGAATGAAGCAAAGACCTATTTAAGTGACCTCAGAGAAGAATTATAACCTTTTGCAACAGTATCTGCTTTAAGAAAGAGTTCATAATCTACATTGCAAATTTTGAATAGCCAACTAAATGCTCTCATCAGTCAGACAGTCTACTCTTTTATTCCTTTCTTCTAGCTTTTATCTTCTACACCAATATTACTAGTTTTGTTTTTCTATTAATGTATATCCTATATTTCAATTTTCCTGGAAAAATATTTTCTAGAAAATGTAAATAAATCATAAAAAATTGCATATATAGTCTAGGAGAAAAAACTGAAAACAGAAAAACCCTAAGGGACAGCACCCAGATCCTGAGTTCAAGTCCCAGTACTATTTATCTATCGATCCATTCATCTATCCGTCTGTCTGTGTCTGTCTGTCTGTGGGTCAAGTGGAACAGTGTAAAGCAATTTTATTTTCATTGTTATGGTATTGACAACTCTCTAAAACCACAGCTAGGGCTGCATAACACTGTTTCTCAAATTCTAAAGACAGAATCTAAGAAATTAATTTCAGTGTTCTTAATAAACAAGTTTTCTTAGTGTTTCCCACAAAGACAGTATTTTTGAAATATGATATACATTCTTAAAATACTTTTTCCTTTTTAGTATTAAAAACTGTGCTTGATAGAGTAATGAGAGATAATATTGATAAGCACTGGCTTCCTGTCTCACTTCAATATATCCTACATAAATGTAATTTAATGTAATATTTTTAAGTTGTAGGATTGTCAAAAATTATTTTGTTTGTACTCATGCGAAACAGGCACATAATAGTATATATCATAAACGTGTGTGTGTGTGTGTGTGTGTGTGTGTGTGTGCCATTAATGGGGCTTGAACTCAGGGCTTCATATTCTTTCATGGCTTTTTCACTCACAGCTGGTCTCAACCATTTGAGCAACATGTGTACCCTGGGTTTTTCCTGATGAAATGGAGATAAGAGTCTCATAGATTTGTCTACCTGGGCTGGCTTTGAGCTTCAAACTTCAGGAGAATAACAAGTATAAGGCCTGGGCTACATAATGAATTCAACCCCAGCCTGAGTTATATAGCAAGACTGAGAGGAAAATAAAGGACTAAGGATATAGCTCAGTATTAGGGTACTAGGCAAAAAAGCACAAGGCCTTTGGTCCAATACACATTACAAAAGATGGAGGGAGAGAGAGAGAAGGAAGGAAATAAAGTAGAAAGAAAGGAAGTAGTCTGATCTCAGACTCCTGAAACCTAGAACTATAGGTGTGAGTCACCAGTACCTACCTTCTTATGAATATTTAAAGCTTTATATAAATAATTTTTGAGCAGTGCCTTTTATTCATATAGTAAAATTTAATAGACATAATGTTGTGTATCTTTGCTTAGTAGGTGTGTTTGTAAATGTTACCACATAATGTATTGAGGTCTAAATTAGATTTAAGTCCTACCTCTTTTGATGACAATGACAACAAATATTTGTGTAGTATATTATAAAATAGTTATCATAATTCACATGAAATCCAACTGATAAAATAGAATTATCTTCATATTCTACATGGATAAACTTGGGCTAGAAATAATTATTTTTTCCTGATCAATCACAAACTGGAATCAAACTACATTGCAGTAACCTTTGCTTATTGGAATTTGTCCAACAAGCAAGAGACAATAGGCTGATAATCTGCATCAGAGATGAGAATTATAATTGAGAACACATACTTACAAAGCAAGTAAATACATTCAATAACATTAAAAATTTAGAGTCTTAAAAAAGTAAGATTTATGTTCATTCGATTTTAGAAAATTATTTTCTATAACACGGAGCATCATTTGTCTCTACTTTTCTGGAGAATTATATTCAGAAGTTGAAGCAATGAAGTATATATACCACAAAGGAAATAGTATGGAAAAAAATCTTGCTCCAATTGACTATAAATCTGATATTTTACTAATTTTCTACTGTTCTTTTCTAAATTGTACACTGGAGTTCCCTTGAAATGGCTTTTTTCAGAAGAGAAATCTGAGTATATATGCATGCAAATGAGTCAGAAAAAAAGTCTAAATGTCTTTATCCTCCATTAATAGGATATTACTAATTCATGATGTAGATATTTTATTTTAATGTTAGTTGTG
The DNA here is from genome assembly GCF_019054845.1 of Dipodomys spectabilis. Lineage (NCBI taxonomy): Eukaryota > Metazoa > Chordata > Mammalia > Rodentia > Heteromyidae > Dipodomys > Dipodomys spectabilis. The sequence continues at coordinate 713,485 of NW_024871127.1, forward strand.
TTGTATTTGGTTGGAAGCCAGGTGACTTTAATTCTATTACTATGCCTATAATGTAGAGTAGTTTTGTTTAATGGTATGTATTAATGTAACATTGGACAGCTTGAATTGAATTCGAGAAATGGTTGTTGGTAAACATGGAATACAAGTGATTTCAAACATTTATGTGCCTTGTAAACTATCATTTCTGATTATCCTCAGAAAAATCATCACCCACACAAAAATTTGACAAGCTTTTTTATGATATGATCCCTGTAGAAAAGTCTAATAATTTTATATTTATGTATATACATACACATACACATGTATGTCCCCCACATAAACTCTTAAAAGTAATAAAGAAAAATGCAAGATATAAAATTAATATGCAAAAATTCAGTGGTGTTTCCATATACTAAACATGAACAATAAAAACTGACTCTGTTGTTGTATACCTGTAATCCCAGCACTCAGGAATTGAATAACAAGTATAAGGCCTGGGCTACATAATGAATTCAACCCCAGCCTGAGGTATATAGCAAGATTCGGGGGAAAATAGGGACTAAGGATGTGGTTTAGGATTAGGGTACTAGGCAAAGAAGCACAAGGCCTTTGGTCCAATACACAACGTTACAAAAGATGGAGCGAGAGAGAGAGAAGGAAGGAAATAAAGGAAGTAAAAATAAAAATAAAAAGAAAGAAAGCCTCCAAACTGCTGAATTTAAAAATGGACAAAAAATTTGAACAGAATGCTCTCCAAGAAAAGTATACAAAAGTCTATTGAATCCACAAAATATGTTCAACATGCAAATCATACCCAAATGATCCATTGTTTCATTCTCATTGGGATGGTTATATTTAAATAATCAGAAAGTAACAAGTTTTGTTAAGGAAGCAGAGAAATTGAACCACTTGTGCATTACTGGTGGAGATGTAAAATGTTATAGCCATAGTAGAAAATATTATGTATTTAATAAAAATATTAAACATAGAATTATCATATGATTCCACAATTCTACTTTTGAGTATAAAGCCAAAAGATGGCCTCCAAAAGATTTGGATACCTGTGTTCACAGCAGCATCATGTATAGCAGCAAATGACAGAAGTAAATCAAATGCTATCTGAAGATGACGGTACAAACAAATTTAGTGCATGCATACTACAGAATATTGTTCAACTCCAAACTGAGATAGAATTCTGGCACATGCTATAATATGGATGAACTTTGACAACATCCTGCTAAGAAAATAAATGCAGACATAATACAATATTCCATTGTGTAACTACAATTGGATCCACAGAGAAAGGAAGTAGCTATTGTTTTTCAAGGACTGGGGAAAGGACAATGGAGAGTTGTTATGTAGTGTATAGAGAGTTGCATTTGAGAAGATAACAATTTCTGGAGACATATGGAGTTGATGGTTGTTCATCAATGTGAGTATAGTTAAGATCACTGAATTGTGTACTTATAAATGATCACAATGGTAAATTTTATATTATGTATAATTTATGACAATAAAGAATCCTGAAGTGTTTGTGTAAACTTTTAGGAAATGTCTGGATACATAAATTCTGGATAGGGGCTTTATGTGAATTTGAATTAATGTGGTTATATTTACTTGTCAGTAGTGTTAATGTGTGCATATTTTCTTGATTATATTTGAATCCATTTGTGGGATTAGAAAAAAACTAAAAAAGAAGCTAAAAACAAAAATCTGAAAAAGAAGCTCTTACTTTGTCCTCAAATGGGACTTATCTGTTCTTTTCAAAGCCTAGTAAAAGATAAATAAATAACACTTTTTAATTTTAATTTGTGATGTTAATAGCTTCCTAATTCCATAGAGTTGGAGTGTGTAAATGATTACTTAGTATTATTTACTGTCTGTGGACTTTTGTTTTACATTTCTGCACCATTCATTAGTATTCATATCTCACAAAATACTTTTAGTATATTGTTTTGTTTTAGTAAGGTAAAATGGAAAGCAGGATTGAACATGATGTGTAAATATCATGAAAAGTATAGGTTGCACTTATCCAGGTTCTTCTTACAAAGAAAATTTAGAGATTTAGGAATGATTTTGGTAAGAACCAGAAGAAATCTTTTATCAGTATTATTTATTTTCTATATTCTTAATTAGAATTCTATGTAAAAATTCTTGTGGTATCAACATAGTCATCTGAAATATAGATTTGACAAAAAGGAAGTTGGTAGATAATTATTGTGCTTTCAACCATAGTCATTATTGTGATGGTAAAACTTTTTACTTCGTAGGTTGTTCGCCTTTCTCCCTTACTGCTGCTGAGAACATGATCAGTTATTACTGTACTGACAAGCACTGGTATAGTAGTAATTTATCATAGGCTGACAAGTGCCAAAATTCATCCTCACATATGTATCCACTACAGCAGACAAATACTATTTTCATCTCTCAAGCTATCTATGGTTTATTGTGATATATTATTTTGGCCTACGAGGTCAGAGACAAATTATATTTAATCATTGCTTCAAATTAAAACATGACTATAAATATTTTCCTATCTTTTAAATCAGTATAATAAGCCAGGAGATTTCATATTCAAGATCATGAGATAATATTTAATAATTTAGATATTATAATGAAGATTATAAGATGTTTAACCATTTTATTATATTTATTAAGCAATTTGAAGTAACTAATATTTTGAATGAAGATTAATTAGCATTAGCATTACATACATAGTCCCATTAATATAAGGCAAATAATGTCAAGAGACATTTCTGGTTTAAGTCAATTATGTCACATTTTAATTGGAAAATAAAAGCTCTTGGTTGTGTACAGAGGTAGCACTCCTGACATATCATATAAATGACCCTATTAATGCAAGAGAAATAAGGTCAAGAGAGACATATTTTCTGAAGTGAATTATGCTCCATTTTAATTGAAAAATAAAAGCTGCTTTTATTCAAAGTGAGAATCACTGACATTCCATCATGTTTCATAACCTTTAACATTGAAATACCTGCATAACCTTTCTCTTGATCTTCTTCATCATATGAAGGGATCTTAAAACACACACACACACACACACACACACACACACACACATTTAATCATGTCTTCTCTATTTGTCACCTTTGGAAGACTGTTGATTGTACTTAGGAATAAGTCTGAACAAGGCCAACAAGGTACTACTGTGTGTTCTTGACCTCACTTTACACAGGCTCCCCTGCTTTACTGCATTACAGTCAAACTTGTTCTGGCTTCAGAACATTTGTACTTGCTGTGAGCAAACAATTTCTTTTCTTCCTTTCTTATATGGGAAACTCTTTTATGTGATTCAGTATCAGCTAAAAGGTCTCATCCCCAGAACAAACTTTCCTAGGTTACTGTTTACAAAGCAACTCTTAATTAACTTTCCCAGTCACTATCCATTTATCTTTCCTGATTTCTTGAACATCATCATCTGAAATTAACTTGTTTACATATCTAACATTTTTCTTCTTTGATTTTCTTAACATACAGCCTTTGATGTCAAGGACTCTATCCATTATCTCCATTACCATAGAGCCAATAGCTAAGCCAAGGCCAAAGAGGTGGTGATAAATATATGTGAAATGAATAAATATGTGAATAGCAATTGTGCAGATTTATGACATTTTAGTTTTTAATAAATGACTATGAGTTGATATTTAGGGTCTGATTTCTCTTCATGTGTTAGGTTAATACTAAGTTCTACTGCAGGACTAGTTTGAGATACCATTTTAGGTATGGAAGATTTTGATGTAAAGACTGGAAGGAGCCTTATACAAACCTTTGAAAATCTGAGTTTCTGTCTTTCCTCACGAGAACTAGCGGTCCTGGGGTTACATTCTACAGTGCCATCATCCTGCTATTGGTTATACACACACTCATCAGTCTTTAGTAACTTTCATTACTAACAAAATTTGCAGAAATCTATTTCAGACCTTTGACTTGGATTCCACATGGAAAGTAGAGTGTGTATTTATTGTAGGAACAAAAAGTAATGGGATACAGAAGACACACAAGTGATTTATTTTATTTATTTATCACCTAATGGATCTTTGATAAGTTACATAAGTTATGGATATATGCATCTTCCCATATACAGAAATGGGCTAAAAAGAGTTTGAGGGATTTTTCGTGAGAATTGGGAAGAAAAATCAATGGAATAGAAAACATAATACAAATACAAAGTACAAAAATGAAATTATTCGATTCTTTCGATTCAAATTCCATATATGTCTCTGGTGTAGTATGTTCTTTTCATCTGCTATGTTGTGTATATAGCTTCCTGGGGACTACTTACTGAGTGGTAAGCTGCTGGAGTCTTCATGAAATAAATCACATAGGCTTTCCTGAGCTTTTTCTTCCAGAAGCCCTAGCATAGGATTGAAAAATAAGTTCCAGTAATGACCATGAAATTCATCAAGCTCAATCTTACATTTTCTGCAGTTATAGCTCTCTGGATCTAGAAAAAAGGTCTTTTAAATTACTTATAACTGAATATCTCAGGTAGCACTAGATGTGCGAACCTATGAATGTATTAAAAACAAAGAAAAATTGTAAATGATCAGTTTGTGGAATGATGAATTTGTTCATCTTAATATGATGGCAATGATAACCTGGTTGCCATAGAGAAATTACATTTTTTTAAAAAAGCAAATTTGTAGTAACTCATCTCCTAGGTTGCTGGGTATCCCCTAGAAAGGAAACCTGAATATAAAGGATGAAGAAATTTAAAAAGTAGGGCAAAATGGTATGTGGAAAACAGAATATACACTGAATAAAAGAAGATACATGTGACTTAGAAGAAAGGAATGCTAAAAATGTCCTCCCATAGTTTCACATTGTGTCTAAAAGATTAGACATCCAAATAACATCCTAATTATCTAGTACTGTTCTAGAAAAAACAACAAGAGAATAATTAGAAACAATCAAGCAACTTTCAGCACATCTTGGGCGTCAAGGCTAATCAAAATGGAGCAATAGGCCTGAAATAAAACTGGATGTGAAGTGGTAAATTTCATTTTATAGTGTATGAATGTTGTAGACAGAAACCAACAATGGCCCTTATAGGAAACAGGAAAGTCGTCCAGAGGAGAACATTTATCTTAAAGGTGTTAAGGATTGGAAAGGATCAAAAGTGTGGTGTAGAGGGGGACTGCCTTCCTGGCTACAAAAGAAATTGGGAAAATATTTAGAAATTGATAAAAATATAAGCACTAGGAACAAACACATTCAGTTTGATTAAGAGATTATAACTAATAGGTTTTCTTTTTTATATTTGGATTGTTCATAGACATCGATATAGGTGTATGTTTCTGTCCTTCTTAAGCTGGGATATATAGAAGTGGTGTAGACCACATAACATAGGATGCCAGCTAAAAATAATAACAGATATTCTTTATTTGTTACTATGTTCCAGGCATACATTGTCTCTTGTAATCTTTATACTCCTTGCCTGAGGACAGGATGCAGAAGAGTAGATGGAAGGCTTATCAGGTTTCTAAGTCTGAGATGCCCATCCCCATGACACCGAAACCGAAGGGGCTTGTTATACATAATTGCAGGAAATTAAGGAGGAAGAACTTTAAATAATAATGGGTCAAGAGCTATGAAATGATACATACTTTGTCAAGTGGCTGGGATTATAGATAACTGCTGTATTCATTTAGATAAGTAGGAGACGGCTGAACTTTTGAAAGTCCCAGAAGGCAAGCCTGGAGAGAATTATGAAAAGCGGCCTCTAGCAGTATAGAAGAAATGGAAGGGCTTAATTTAAAGTTCTGTCTACTCTGTAGAGCTGTATGAATGTGGGGGATACCATTTTTTTCTGAATTATAAGTAAAATTGTAGAGTCCTCATAATTGATTCTTCTGTATCGTACACAAATGGCCCAGAAAGCCAAATTTCGTAGCCTATATATTTTAAATACTTATAGTTTATATAATAGAGATTAAAAAGAGTTGCAGTTTAGTTTCCCCCAAAGCAAAGTCTGATATGGATCCTTGGTGGCTGCATATATATATATATATATATATATAATATATATATATATATATTATATATATACACACACACACACACACACACACACACACACACACACACACACACACACACACAATCAGGAATGTGCAAGAACTTGAAAAGCAATAGAGTATTATTGGGCTGGTGATCCTCATTGCTAGCTTTGCCTCAAATCTGTCTGGTGCTCAGAAATGTCTCTTGGATTGGTTCCATATCTTAGCTATGGTAAATAATGCTTCAATAAACATAGTTGTGCTGGTAGCTTTAGTATGGTCTTGTTTGTGATTGTTCAGGTAAATGCCCAAATGTACTCATTTCCTTGCTCATGTAATTGTAACCCCTCTGTACGGTATTTTCACAGTTAAAAAAAACCTTATTAATAAGAAAAAAAGAAATGTCTCTTGGAAGTATAGTTTAGTATTCTCCCTCATATTCCTGTCATTTGAATATGACTTCCTGAGCAGTAATCCTAGAGCTGAATACAAAATCCTACAGGTGAAATAAAATAAGATTGAGGGAATATGGTGGAAAACTCAGAGAAACTTCTATTCAAAATAAAATTACAATGGAATCACAAAATAGAATAGTTCCTGGCTTGAACTAGAAGAGGATTAATCTGATATATGTTCCTGATGACTTTTAAACTTAAATACACAGACATATAATAGAATTGCATCAAGTTGCCCATAGGGCTATTTGAATATTTGAAGATTTTTGTTTGCTCTCTTATAATCTCTGTTATACTCTTAGCTTTTAATTATTTTATAGTCATCTGAAATAATATTGAACTACGTACTTTTCTTCTTCTGGCCTACTAGACATTCACATTTAGCTTTATGCACTTTGTCACTGCAGAGGCAGGTATAAAGTAATGAAATTTATGATTCAATCAGAAAACAAGTATTGAAGCTGCTGAGATATGATTTGCTCAGTTGTATTTCTTCTATGAAAAGTCTAGGTTAATGTTTATGAACTATTTAAGAACTTCCCTTTCTGTTCACGATTGCATTTCTTACTGAGCCAATATGATAAGGAAATTGTAACTTCTGTGGAAGAAACTGGTTTTAATGATAGTTATTTAACACAGAAATGTCAAAAATATTTAATTTATAATTTAAGAGCAATACATTTAATAGAAAACAAAACCAGTAGTAGCCACAGCCATTAGTAAGCAATTGGACTTTCTTTAGTTACTGCAACTGAATGGCAGGTAGTAAGAACTTTAATATTTTCAATAACAATTGCATTCTTCTTTTCCCTAGATTAAGCTTGCTGATTGCAATGCACTGTAGAAAAATTAATTAGTTTGCTCCAGTGGAGCAGTTAATGTAGCACAAGTGAAACCCAAACCTTGTTTCCCTCTGTAACCAACTTGTTTGCACTCCCTCTGCCTTTTAATGCACAACTATATTTGTGCTCACTTGCCAATCTAGAGAAAGTTTAATTAAGTACATCATAGTCCTTAGAAAATATAATGCCAAGAAAAATGCATATTATTAAATTCATCCCGTAGTTACTTTATTGCTATTGAAGTTTATATTGACTTTTATTGTTGGGTTTATTCACTCATTCACTTTTCAGGTTAAGCTTTGCTGTGTAGCATAGATCACAAATTTGTGATACTTCTACTACCTCAGCCTCCTGGGTACTGGGATTATAGATGTATGCTCACAGCACCTGGCTTAATTTAACTTGTATATTTAGCATGTTTAAAGTCAGAGTGAACTATATTGCAGGACTATCTCAAAAATAGGAAAGGAAAATAAAATAAAACATAAGATTATGCCTGGGCATGTACTTATACAGAAGGATGTTCTGAAGATGTAATGATAAAAGGAGTCATTTGCATAATGGTTTCATATCTACTTAGGAGTCTTATGTATAATTATCTGCCACATATATCTAATGTATAGATCCTATACCTTAAACAAAACACATGATTTACGCATTCATTGTCTTGCAATTTTCTATATGCTTAGATCTACAATAAGATCATTATTGTATCAGTGATCTAAATTAATAGCATGTTCTGCAAAAAGGGGTATATATAAATCTGGTTGTGAGAAGCATGTCAGATTCAAGGTATTCTATACTTTTACTATGGGCCATAATTTTTATTTGGAAAAAATGCTTTGTTTGTGTTCAAGGAAAATAGTGACCAAAGCTTTAAGCTATCAGAACATAAGGTGGTAAAATATGATCTTTATGACAGTTGTCACAGAAAGCAATAACTCTATTGACTTGATGTGATATAAACTCTATGAACAGAATATACACCTTACTCATAAGGGCTGAGTTGGAAGAATCAGGACTTGTAACATAATGCTTGGATTCATATATGAAACCTCCCAACAAAAAGCATTAGGGTCTTAAACATGTTAGTTATATATTTTTTATGCTTTCCTTCCTCATCTATAAAATAATAATTATAATTGTATCCACATGAGAATTTATCTTTGTTGTTGTTCTTTTTAATGTACTTGTACTATGTGATTTTTTTTTGTTTCTTTTTATGTTCTTCCCCCATGGTATAACCCCAATTGTCACTATATTTGATTCTGGTGCCCTGCATCTTGTATATACATTTTTCTAATTTGGGGAGGGGAAGGGAAATAACAAAATGCTGAAATAAGGACACAGGCTGACCCATTGTAACAATGAGATGTACAAGACACTATGTTGAAAACAAACTTTACAACTTTGCGGGGTGTGGGGAATGGAGGAGTTGGGGCTGTGGGGAGGAAAGGGATGGTAGGGGAAAAACAAAGAAAGGGGTAACAATGCTCGATAGGAAATGGACTCATTACCTTACTTATATAACTGTAACCCCTCTGTACAGTATCTTTACAATAAAAATATATATTTAGAAAAGAATTTAGAATAGTGTCTGGTAGATTATAAGCACTCAGAAGTTATTCAGTTGTATCCTATTATACTTACTAAACTATCACTGGTGGTATAGAACCATCCATGACCAAAAAGCCAAGCCAGTACTTGAGTCCTTTAGTTAAAGTCCTAGTAATAGCGTGCACATGCATTCATACAGACACCCCCCCCACACACACACACAGAGTCAATGAAGCTAGGCATCAGAGGCTCATGCCCATAAACCTAGCTACATAGAAGGCTAAGACTCAGAATATCGTAGTTCAAAGCTAGCCTGGGAAGAAGACTCCACAAGAGCCTATATTCCAATTAAACAGCAAAAAAAGTGCCTCAATTGGTAGAGTATCAGTCTAGTATGCAAGGTAAATAAGCATGAATCCCAACACTGATGAAGATTAGTGAACTGTATATAATTTGTGTCTTAATATACACAAACTATGATTCATTGATTCAAATAAGCATTGTAATGCCAGAGAGGTCAAATCATTATATTTGTAGTGCTAGGCACATTTTAAAGTTAGCATTATAAATTTTTCTTGAAGATCAACCATAATTATTTAAAGTCTCACTAATTAATAATGCATTTTCTGGCTTTCAATCAACTGCTATTTAATTATGGCTTATGGATAAAATAATTTGTAACTATTTTCACTTGGTTGTTGACCTTAGTTACCATAGCTTTAAAGGGATTAATCCCAAAGGCTTCATTCTAGCCATGATCTTCACATAATTTTAAACTTAATTATTTAAAAAACAAAATATTTCTGCATATAATTTCCATTATTCTCTTTTTATTTTCTTAAGAAAATTCTAACAAGAAATTTAATGCTGACAAGCCAAAAGAAGGAGAAAAACAAAACAGGATAATTTAGAACCTGCTTATAACTTTGTGGGAAATTGAATGTTAGCCATATAAATTCTAGATAATATCATTATTGTACCCAGGTTGGCTGTTAAAAAGTCATAAAGTAAAGAAATCTAGACATCTATTTTCTTGATAAGTATTTGAATGGAGATTTTATCATCAGTTACATTTAGCTGGGGAGACAGAATTTATTTAATTAAATGACTTGCTAGTTGTATTGGGTTTCTGCCAAATTATTTCATCATGGTTTGTCAAATAATTATTTCACAAGTGTCAGAGACAGTCAAGATGTTGGATACTTGTTTTCTCTTTTCCCATCTGCTGAGTCATAATTCTCAGAGGATGGATAGTACAGAGATTCAGTTACACCTTACAGTTTTTTCTTAAATTGACTAATCAGCTTACTCAATTATTACCTTCCTGTATGGCTCTTTCTGTTTGGGTCCCAGTACCGGGTGGGCCCCTTGCAGTGGAGACTCCAATGAGGAACAAGTTTTTGTCAGTCACTTTGTTACCTCATAGAGGGGAGGAAAATGGTACTTCTGTATTAGCTTCAGAAAATGGAGCTGGGTTTGAAGTGGTTTGCTTTTAGGTTCTCCACAATGAATAACTTTACAGTCTTCGTGCAATAGAGAATAGGTTTATGTTTGAGAGAACAATTTTGAATGAGAATTTGTTTTCTATATGATTCTAGGTCAATTATTTATGAAAAATCTGTTTTAATCCTTGTGTCAGTATACTTCTTGGCTTTTCGAATACCATCTATCATGGTTTGTAATCAATATTAATTTCCTTTAAATCATGCATGGGATTACCTCACTCTTAGGCTTTGCTTAATCAAGTGCCACTGACCTATACCTGCAATCCTAGCTACTCAGAAAGCTAAGACAGGAAGATCCCAAATTGAAGGCAACATACTCAGAAAGGTCCAGCAGGCTCCATTTCCAAAAAAACCAGCGAAGAGCACAACTGGAGGTGTAGCTGAAGAGGTGGAGCACAAGTCCAGCAAGTAGTCCTGAGTTCAAAACAAAACAAGCAAACAAACAAAATCTGTTCAATATACATTTTCTGAAGCTGTACATTGTTGTTATCAAAATAACTTTTTTAATTTTTTTTATTTTTTTATTATTGTGAAAATGGAATCAACCCAGATGCCCCTCAGTAGATGAATGGATCAAGAAAATGCGGTATATATACACAATGGAATTTTATGCCTCCATCAGAAAGAATGACATTGCCCCATTGGTTAGGAAATGGAAAAACTTGGAAAATTTATATTAATTGAAGTAAGCTAGGCCCAAAGAAATATAGGTCCCATGGTTTCCCTTATTTGCAATAACTAGTGTATGTCTGAGACAAACAGAAACTGTCAGACAAGTTGATGTTAGGCGAAATGAACCCCAAGATAAGGATTCAAATGGGTTTTTTTTCTTTCTTGCAATTGTTTCCCAAATAACTTTTATTTGGCTCTATTGCACAATGGATAGTGCATTGGAATTCAAAATGACAGAATCTTTGAACCTTGAATCCAGCATGATTCTGTTATTTTACATAACTAAACTCTAGTTATCAGTCTGCTTCTCTGTGTAACAAGATTATTTACTTCACGCTCAGAATTTTCTTTTAAGAATTAAAGGGAATAAACTGGTGCCAGGGGCTCACACTGTAGTACAAGGTGCTTATAAGGCTGAGATTGAGGGAATTACAGGTTTAGGTGAGCCTGGGAAGAAAGTTCATGAGACCTCCTTCTCAAGCATGAGCTTTAGACAAAAAGTATGTGCCTGTCATCCTAGGTTAGGAGGTCCATAATTCCAGGACAGCCCAGAGAAGGAAAGCTCATGAGATTCCATCTAAACAGATGAAAGTGTGTGTCGTGGTATGCACCTATCATACCAATAGGGTAGGGAGAATAGAATGAGTTTATATTTGACCAGGTGAATTCTTGGGCAAGTGGGACCTTATCTCAAAAATCATCAGCACAAGAAATTCTAGAGACATTGCTTAATGGTACAGCATCTGCTTAGCAAGCACCTGACCCTGAGCTCAATAATTAAAAGAAAAGGAAAACTATGCTATAGTTATCATTGTGCTTAACACATAATAAGTTCAAAACAAATAGTACTTGTTATTATTAGTGAAAACTATTCTAGAGTGAAATTTGGAAGGAAAAGATAGAAGCCTTGGTTTCAACTGAATAATCCCATTTCTGGTTTTGTCTGAATGTTTTCTCAAACATTAGCCAGCATCAAAATGATCAAGAGAGTTTGCTTAATCACACATTCCTGAGAATGTCATTCCCATAGATTCTCACTTGCACAGATTTCGATTGAGAAAACAAAGGTTTGGAGAGGGAATGAGGCCAGATTCTGTCTTTCCAAGTAGCACTAAGTGAGACTGATACTACTGGTCTTTAACCATGATCTGCCCTAGAATAGCACAGTCCCAGTGGGATTAAATCTGAAAAAAAAATCCTCCTGGGAAGGGTCTCTATATATGTACCCTACACATGCTAAATCAAAATCTGAGGAGACTTTAAAAACTCCAATTGAATACTTGTCCAGATTTGTGGTTCTCAAGCTTTAACATATATTTCATTCATGTGGATGTCTTGATAAAACACATACTGATGAAAACCAGCTATAAAGTTACTAATTAAATAGGTCTGGAGAGAGACCTCAGAAATTCCCTGGTGATGCTGATATTGGTCTGGATCTATCCTCTGAGGAATGCATCCTGGTCTATACACTGTATTATAACATAGCTTTGAATCAAATACCTGAGTAAGGTCTTCTAAATAATATAAATCTTAGAAAAATTGAAAAGGAAGATGAACATCATTTTCATATAGTTTTGGTGCTCTAAAGCTCATGTTCAGCCCTTCTATGAAACCTGTCTTGTCCTCAGATAACTTTAAGTAACATAATATGGGTTAGAAATGCAATACGGTAGTGTTATTTATAACTCAATATAAACATGTGAGTATGCATGCTATGTCAAGACCATAGTATGTAATTGTCTATATAAAGGATTTTATGTGTAAGAAAGAATATTGATCATGACAATTTGTGGAATATAATTTGTAGATTTGGTTATACTCATTTATTTACTTCAAATACCTTTTAAATAATACTTTTAGATTTTATAAGTTCATATTTTTGTTGTCTACTGGTTGCACCCATTATTTTTAATTATACAAAGTAATGGTTTTCATTGAAACATTTTCATGCACATAGCATGCTTTGATCATAATTACTTCTTTATTGCCCTCTCTTTTCCATTTACTATTTGTGCTGGCATTGGGGCTTGAACTCAGGGCTTTGTGGACTTGCTATGCTTCCTTGCTCACTGCTAATGCTCTACCACTTCAGCCACACCTTTAGCCCACCATTTTGCTGCTTTATTGAAGATGGAGTCTTACACTAGTTACGACTACTGTTATAAGCAAGTGGCGCACTGCTATTGCTTTCTACTTAAAACTGTCTCTTTACGTCTCCTGAAATAAGCAAAATATTTATTGATGAGATTACAAAATTATCCTGTTTATTAAATAGAAAACATCCCTGAATGTTTTAGACTGACTGCGTCGCTTGTAGAAATGACATAGTGAAACTGAATGCTTTGTAAACAAATACATGATTTATTGCTGTAAACCTGTTCTTGAAATTCTGAATTTCTTACAGACTTTTTTATTAAGAAGAAAAAAGCAACTGTCTCACCTGGGCTGATAATAGAAGCACCAGTACACTCACATGCTTTATTATTTCTCAAAGCACATCTGTGGCTTGTAGCCAAGAATTCACTTCATAGAAGGGAACATTTGACAGGTAGTATTGAAGTTGTAAACACTTTTACCTCATTAAAGTGTCTCACTATAGAAACTTCACTGTCACTGAAGACTCCCTGGCTACAAAACCATCATTCCTACAATTATTTTTACCATTGCCTGAAAATATTTCTTTGTGCTGTAAGGCTTTTCAAATGACACAAAAAGCATGGAAGCTAAGGTGGCTTTAGGGATTTCCTGAGTTCTGTGAATACTGTGTTTACACAGAGCGAGATCAGAAACTTCAGTCTCTATGTTTCAACTTAAAATGTTGGCTGATCATCATGACAATGATTTTATAAAGCCTTTTCACAGAGGTACTGTTTGAAGTAATAAAAAGTATGGTAAGGTTACTCATTCAAGGGCTGAACACACGTGTCTTATCTCTACTTTCCTTTTCTTTCTCTTTCTCTGTCTATTTGGATTTCCTATTAGCTATTTTTTTAGGCCAGAGACAATTAGATTGCCACATCAAACCAATTATGAAACAAACTTAGAAGAGAATGACTGATAGTCACAATAGATGGGCTCAAACTCCCATCCAGTTTTATTTTTCTCCTACAAATCAGAGATGTATTAGAAAGTTAGTTAGGCCAGGCACCTGGAGCCTATGCCTGTAAATCCTAGTTACATAGGAAGCTGAGATCCAGAGGATGATGATTTCAGGCTAGCCCAGACAGAAAAAAACTTTCTAGACTCCATCTCCAGCATAAAAGCAGAAAGTAGGGATGGAGGCATGGCTTCAGTGGTAGAGCACCACTCTAATGAGCATGAGGCCCTGAGTTCAAACTCCTGTACTGCCAAAAAACAAAGGTGGTTTTTATTGATACTTTAGGATGACAGAAAACAAAACTGTAGTGAAAAATCCCAGAATGGACATGGCTATCCGTCACTAAATAGAATAAGTTCACAATCAGATAATCAGGTCAACATGGCAGGCAGTGTAAGATTGCATAGATACAGAGCTTTAACATCAAGGGTAATGAATCTGTCATTAGTGGGTCTTGAATCAGGTCATGAATTGAGGCTTTTGACATCAAGTGCAAATTCTAAAAATAAGGTAACATAAAATTGAGGTGACTTCAATTTGATCTTGACAAGTTCATTGTAAAATTTCTTGATGAAAATTGCTCGATGAATAAGAGACTCTTAGATTTGTCTGCCATGATCTTCAGATCTCAGCATCCTGTGTACCTAGGATTTCAGACCTGAGCCACTGGTGCCTAGCTGGTAATTTTTAAGGTTTTTTTGACATACAATTCACATACTTTACCTAACTTCTTTTAAGTGTATAATTTTGCATAGGACTACAAAGTCAATTATTTTATAGAGATATAATAAAATATTTTTGGCCCTATGTCATGCACATAAATGAAAAATAATTTGCATGTAATATTAGACCTTTTTTGCATGTAACATTGGACCTCTTTTAAATCTGTTTATGGGCTCAGGATACTATCCTTTCAGACAAAATGTATCTTGGTTTAGGTATTTTATTTGGGGTTGTATAATTTTAATAAGCTGATAAAATGTTGAATTCATAGTAATCATTGATGTACTACTAGTAAAAATTATATATGATCTGAGCACAGGCGCCTCTAATCATTGCTATACAGGAGGCTGAGAATTGAGTATCATGGTTTAAAGCCAACTTGAGCAGAAAATTCTGTGATATTCTTTTTTTTGAATTTTTATTATATATATTTTTATTGCAAAAATATTGTACAGCTGGGTTACAGTTACATGAATAAGGTAATGAGTACATTTTGTAGTGAGCATTGTTACTTCCTCCTTTGTTTTCCCCTACCATCACTTTCCTCCCCACCTCCCCAACTCCTCCAGTGCTCCCCACCCGGACATTGTAAAGTTCATTTTCAACATAGTGTCATGTACATCTTGTCATCAAAATGGGTCAACCTACATCCCCATTTAAGCATTCCGCCATATCCCTTCTTCTCCCAAATTACAAAAATGTATATGCAAGTTGCAGAACACCAGCATCAAATCCAGTGAAAACTGTGGTTATACCATGGGGGAAGAGCACACAAAAGAAATAAAAGAATCACATAGTGCATTATAAGTACATTAAAAGCAATAGCAAGAAAGAAAAATCCACTTGTGTCCCTGTGTTGAGGTACATTTTGTTTAACATTATCTCATGTGGTCATACGTATGTAGCCTGTGACCTTCTCTGCTTGCCATAGACATTGCAAACAAGAGAAACAATGGGACCTGTGTTTCTTTGGGCCTGGCTTACTTCACTTCATATAATTTTTTCCAAGTCTTTCCATTTCCTAAAAAAAATGGGGCAATGTCATTCTTTCTGATGGAGGCATAGAATTCCTTTGTGTATGTATACCACGTTTTCTTGATCCATTCATCTACTGAGGGGCATCTGGGTTGGTTCCATATCTTAGCTTTGGTAAATAATGCTGCAGTAAACATAGTTGTGCTGGTACCTTTAGTATGACCTTGTTTGTGATCGTTTGGGTAAATGCCCAAAAATGGAATTGCTGGGTCATAGGAGAGCTCTATGTGGAGTCTTTTGAGGAACCTCCATACTGCTTTACAAAGTGGTTGAACAAGTTTACACTCCCACCAACAATGCAGTAGGGTTCCCTTTTGGCCACATCCCCTCCAGCATCTGTTAATACTATATTTCTTGATTATAACCATTCTAATTGGGGTGAGGTGGAATCTCAACATTGTCTTGATTTGTATTTCTTTTATGGCTAGAGAAGTTAAGCATTTCTTCATATGTCTATTGGCCATTCTTCTTTCCTCTTCAGAGAGGTCTCTCTTTCAGTCTTTAGACCACTTATCAATCAGGCAGTTGTTCCTTTGAGGATTTGTTGTTGGGGTATTTAGTTTTTTGAGTTCTAAGTATATATTAGATATAAGACCCTTGACTGTTGTATGGCTAGTGAAGATATTCTCCCAGTCCATGGACTTTCTATTGATCTTACTAGCCATGTCTTTTTTTTTTAATTTTATTTTATTTTATTTGAGAACGTACTGTACAGAGGGGTTACAATTACATGGGCAGGATAATGCATACATTTCTTACCAAGCATTGCAGCCTCCTCCTTTGTTTACCCTTCACCTCCCTTCCCAGCCACCCCCCTCCCCCCCACCCAATCATTCCCCCCCTCCACCCCCCCACCGACATTGTAAAGCTGGTTTTGACATGACATTTTGTACTTTTCATTGTTGCAACAGGTCCACCTGAATCCTTAAACGACTTGTTTGTCCCCGTCTCCTCCACATGTTATACTGACATCAAATATAGTGAAAGCAGGGGTTACACTGTGGGGGAGGGACATACAAAGCAACCAAGAAATAATCTTATAAATGTGTTAGAAACACATGCATGAAAGAAACAAAAACATTAAAATACATATTTGAGGGTTCGTTTTCCTAACATCACATTCTCTGACTTTTTCCACTTGACTCATACCTATACTAGATATTGCAAATAAGGGAAACCATGGGACCTATGTTTCTTTGGGCCTTAGCCATGTCTTTTGACTTGCAGAAGCTCTGCAGTTTCATACAATCCCATTTGTCCAAACATTCTTTGACTTGTTGTGGATCTCTATTAAGAAAATTTTGGCCTGTGCCGAGGAGCCCTAGAGTTTCTCCTATTCCTTCCTGTAATATTTTCAGGGAGTCTGCTGTTATTTCGATGTCTTTAATCCATTTGGAGTTGATTCTGGTGCAGGGTGATATATATGGATATAGCTTTAGTTTTCTACAGGTGATTAACCAATTTTGCCAGCACCATTTACTGAAAAGGCTGCCTTTCTTCCATTCTGTTTCTTTAGCTCCCTTGTCAAAAATTAGGTGGGTAGGGCTGGGATGTAGCTCAGTGGCAAAGCGCTTGCCTAGCAAGTGCAACGTCCTGTGTTCAATCCCCAGTACCAAAAAAGAGAAGACAAAAAAAAATACAGTTAAAAAAAACCCAAACAAAACAAAAAAAGTTAGGTGGGTATAGGTCTGTGGGTTCATTTGTGGGTCTTCAGTCCTATTCCATTGGTTCCTAGGTCTCTTCTTGTGCCAGTACCAAGCTGTTTTGATTACTATGGCTTTGTAGTAAAGTTTGAAATTTGGTATTAATAGCCCTCAAGCCCTGTTATTTCTATTAAGGATTGTTTTTGCTATTTGGGTCTTTTATTGTTCCCTATGAATTTTTGGATTGCTTCTACTTCATTTAAGAATGAAGTTAGGATATTGATAAGTATCACATTAAATTTGTAGATAGCCTTTGGCAGTATTGCCATTTTCAAGATGTTAATCCTCCCAATCGAGGAGCATAGGAGGTTTTTCCACTTGCTTAGTTCTGCTTTAATTTCCTTTTTTCAGGTCTTTAAAGTTTCCATCATACATACAGGTCTTTCACCTCTTTTGTTAAATTAACTCCTAAGTATTTTATTTTTTGTGGGGTTATTACAGAAGGGGTTGCTTTCCTAATTTCAGCCATGCTCTTCTCATTACTTGCTTACAGGAAAACCATTGATTTCTGAGGGTTAATTTTATACCCTGCTACTTTGCCAACGTTTCTCATCAGCTCAAGTAACAGGAGTGGAGTCCATGGGGTTCTTTAAATGCAAGATCATGTCATCTGGAGAGAGGGAGAGTTTTACTTCATCTTTCCCTATTTGGATTCCCTTTATGTCTGCATCTTGTCTTATTGCCCTAGCAAAGCATTCTAATACTAGGTTGAAGAGGAATGGAGAGAGTGTACATCCTTGTCTCATTTCTGAATTTAGAGGAAATGGCTTTAACTTTTTGCCATTTGGTATAATGCTGGCTATTGGTTTGTCATATACAGTCTTTATTATATTGAGGAATGTTCCATGGATTCCTAATTTTTCCAGAGCTTTCATCATAAAGGGGTGTTGGATCTTGCCAAATGTTTTTTTCTGCATCTATTTAGTTAATCATGTGGTTTTTATTCTTGCTTTTGTTGATGTGGTGAATTATATTAATTGATTTGTGTATATTGAACCAATTTGCATCCCTGAAATGAATCCGGTTTGACCATGGTGTATGATTTTTTTTGATGAGTTGTTGAAGTCGGTTGGCCAAGATGAGAAATTTTGTGTCAATATTCATCATAGAAATGGGTCTATAGTCCCTTCCTGGTTTGGGGATGAGGGTTATGCTGACTTCATAAAAAGAGGTTGGTAGTGAATTTTTGCTTTCAATTTCATTGAAGAGTTGGTGGAGTATTGGTGTGAGTTCTGCTTTGAAGACTTTGTAGAATTCAGCTGTAAATCCATCCAGTCCTGGGCTTTTCTTGGGTGGGAGGTCTTTTATTGCTGCTTCTATTCCGATGCTTGATATGGGTCTGTTAAGTTGGTTTAAATCATCTTGGTTTAGTTTGGGCATGTCAGTATTTGCTAGAAATTCATCCAGATCTTTCAGATTCTCAAACTTATTAGCATAAAGGTTTGAGAAGTATCCCCTTATTATATTCTGAGTCTTGGCTGTTTCTATGGTGATGTTTCCATTCTCTGAGTTTGTTTATTTGGGTGTGTTCTCTTTATTTCCCTCATAAGATTTGCTAAGGCACTCTGTGAGACTGTTATCTCCAGTTATCTGCTAAAAAACGTAGCTGGAAGTACAGCTGTGGCTCAAG
Source organism: Dipodomys spectabilis (assembly GCF_019054845.1). Classification (NCBI taxonomy): domain Eukaryota; kingdom Metazoa; phylum Chordata; class Mammalia; order Rodentia; family Heteromyidae; genus Dipodomys; species Dipodomys spectabilis. Next base: position 732,709 of record NW_024871127.1, read on the forward strand.
TGTTTGAGTGCACTAGCCATGACTAAAAGAGCCCAGAGACAGTTCCCAGTCCCTTAGTTCAAGCCCTAGGACCAACCAGAAACAAACAAACAAAAATATCTGACTGCCAGTGGCTCATGCCTTTAATCCTAGCTACTCAGTAGGCTGAGATCAGAGGATCGCAGTTCAAAGCCAGCCCAGGTAAGGAAGTCCTTGAGACTCTTATCTCCAATAAACCACTAAAAAACCGGAAGTGGCACTGTGACTCAGGTGGTTAAGCACTCATAATGAGTGAAGAGCACAGAGACCGTGCCCAAGCCCAGAGTTCAAGCCCCACAACCAACAACAACAACAAAAAATGCTAAGTTTATCTGTAGATTTTCAGGTGCTCTTGTTTGAAATAAATGGGTTGGGGAAAGCCAAGAATCTTTAATTATCTACATGATACAGACTGGCTGACATGGATTTGAAAAAAATATACACTGTGGGGCCTGGGAATGTGGCTTAGTGGTAGAGTGCTTTTTTAGCATGCATGAAGTTCTGGGTTCGATTCCCCAGTACCACATAAACAGAAAAGGCTAGAAGTGCTTTGGTAGAGTGCTAGCCTTGAGCAGAGGAAGCTCAAGGACAGTGCTCACACCTTGAGTTCTGAGTTCAAGCCCCAGGACTGGCAAAAAAAGTGTGAATGTGTGCAACTAGAACCCAAGTGTAGATATTTAAGCACTCCGTTCATCATCTTTTGAAAACATCTGTTAACCTAGAACTGTCTATGCTATTATCCTTACACAGAACTTCATTGTGATATAATATCTAACTGTATCTAGTAATAAGCCTTTTTTAGATGATTGGAATTAATATGAATTGTATTATAGTAGGACATTAAGCACAAAGCACTAATGACCTTCTCAGATCATACAATAATCACTTTTAATTAAAGTTTATCAAATATTCTAACTTGCCTTTACACAGGAAAATGTGTAGATATGCACAGGCTTATATAAATACTTTTACAGCCACATATTCAAATATGAAGGACAGGAGCTCATAAAGTACTTGATTTGAATCCTCAAGCATCTATTTACTCACTGGGTGATACAGGGAATGTTTTATAAACACTTCAGAATTCATTGCTAATCTTGGTATCATAAGTCTTTCTAGCAAGATTATGACAAGGGTCATAGAAGTGATGTGTGGAAAGAACTTAAAACAGTATCTTGTACTTAAGTGATCAAACATGACATCACACACACACACACACACACACACACACACACACACACACACACACATGCACAGTCTAACTCAAATCTTTTAAGCTTTTATCTTCTTGAAAATATGAGACTTTTGGCAAATTCTGTGCAATAGACTGTTCTTTTTTAACATTATTTATTTTGTGCTTATATAATGCTTTACAGAAGAAACAGTAAAAAGTGAAAATCTACAATCTCTACACCATAAGAAAACATTGTTTATATATGGTTAGTCACTTACTTTAATCTTTCTCATATTGATATCACAATATATGTTCCTTGTCCTACTCAAGAGCTATTGATTCACAGGAGCCCTCTTGCATTTTCCCTCTTTGAAAAGGCACTCACTTTTTACCACAAAACATTTACTTTTTGATATCATACTCTCTGTATGTCAAAATAGGCTAGGTTATACATATGTAATGCACTCAAAACAATAGGATTTATTTCTCATCAACACTTAATGTCATTGGAGACTGATACAGATCTCAGCTCATTATAGTCAGACAAAAGACCCAAATTGAGAAGGATAATCTTGATACCAAATTTGAAACATAAGAGGACACATGAAGCCACATGAGAGCTCACAAACTTCTGCTTGGAAGTGGCCCATATCACTTCTCTTCATATTTCATCCAATGAAGCAGCAGAGGTCTTATGGGCAGAGTAAATGGTGCTCTCGGGAGACAAGAATGAAAGAATGGAACTTCTATGAACAGATGTTATGTTAAACATACCCCTTAAAACAGAGGCTCTCACAGTTGAACATGAACCAGAATAACTGAGAGACTTGTTAAAACACAGAATGCTGGATGCCTAGTTTATGATCCTTTAGGTCACGAGCAGAAACAGAGAAGGAGATGTTGTAACAAATTCTCAGGTAGTGTTAATACTGCTCATTTTGGGACCACACTATGAAAACCTCTGTCCTAGATTTAAAATGTTCTTTATATCATTCTCCAGTTTAAACGCTTTATCAAAGGTACTTAAGACTGTCCCTAATCACAATTCTACCACGTAGTTCTCAATTTCTAACTTTATCTTAATATTTACCTCAATCTACAGCTACTGCTATATTTACAATTTCCTGAACTGACTCAACTATCTCTTCCCCTGAGCCAATTTAATTTATCATCTTCTACCTGTACCATTTCTGGATCACTGTAACTAGAAGTATTACCTGGATATTTTCCAAAGCAGTTTATGTCTTTGTAATAAAAATGATCACATGCTGGGCTGAGATCTCAGGTCCATGATTGGAAGCCAGCTCTTGCAGGATAATCTATGAGACTCTTATCTACAATAAAATACAAAAAGCCAGAAGTGGAGCCGTTGCTCAAATGGTAGAGTGCTAGCTTTGAGCAAAAAAGCTCAGGGACAATGCCCAGGCTCTGAATTCAAGCCCCAGGACTGGCATAAAAAAAATATCCATATGTTGTATACTATAATGATTTTATTAGTGTTTACTATGTTTTAAACTGGTTCAATGCATATTTCATTTCATAGAAATTTAAAGTCTTTTTTCTTTGTTTGTCTTTCCATTTTGGGTAAGCAAAGACTCAAATTATCATTCTTGTGGCCAAAGCTGGATGAATGGCATGTGTACTAGTATAGTAAAACTCATTGAAAGCCACTTTTATCTGTGCAAAATAATATACATTTCTTAGTCTCCTTGTTCTTCTTGTCCTTATCTATAAAACAAAGGTAATTTTATTCATTTTGTTCAAAGAGTCAAATGAATTATTTGGTTTGAGATATTCATTATAGGGCCTTGTTTATAGTAACCCAGCTACTGTTAATCATTTTAATTGACAAACATTTGAAGAGGCCCTCTATACCTGTAGTTCCACTATTTACATAGAACCTATTTTCTCCTTATAGCTATATTAGTATATTAGTACTTGGAAAATGATAGCCATCCAATAAATATTTCATGAATAAATTGGTAAATAAATCATTTCTCTTCAGTAAGTGAGGTTGAAAAGACAAACTATTAAAGTAGATAGAGTCAAGATTAGTTTTTCTTTAGCGTAGGAACAGGAGAATTATGAAAGAATGAAAGAAAGCTAAGATGAAGAAACAATTCAAACAGGAAAATTTTTCTCTTAAGCCAAGAGGTCTAAAAATATATGGTTCTATCCATATAATACATTTAGATCTATGTAAACATATCTATGTATATTCTATGAAATTAGGAGAATCAAGAGGGGTGACGTTGATCAAGATACACTGAACTCACCAACTGACATGTTCAATTGTAACCCCTTTGTAGAACTACTTAATGATAATAAAATATAATTTAAGAAACAGTTACTAGGAAATATATTTTACCAGATTAAAAGACCATATATTTGAATATATATATACATATATATATATTGGCAGGTTGAACTGCAAAAATGCTCTTGTTTCATATGTTATATATATTCAAGATAACTGGTTTGTTAATTAATTTCTAATTAGTACCATAGCTATCACAATTTATCACCGTCCAATGTGAAATGTGTGATAAGAAATTTTTGTTGCTAAAAGAATTTGGCTTATATTAGAATATAAACATGACATTTATGTGCTCTACTGAGTTCAAATAAATCTGTGAATAAAAAAGTAGCCAAAGATTGAATGACATTGCCCATTTGGAGATATGACTATCTCACATCAGGTGGGATGGTTTCCTGGACTCCATGTAGACAAAGGCATTTGCATATAAACCTCATGATGTCATCATTTAAAAAGATTTTTATTATATTTTGCCATATCACAACATTAGCTTAAATCTCTCCTATACTTGTTTACCTTATACATGTAATATTCACCTGCTGCTCAAAATGATCCTTTGGGGTATCTGTCAAGTTTTCTAATAAGAACTTTGAAAGAACATTAAAATCATATTTTTGAATTTATATATTCCTAGATAGGTTCTACTGTAAGGAATATAAAAACCCAAAAGTAATCTGTGTCATATGCTATCCATCAGTCCCCAGTGGAGGATAAACATTTATCAGCTTCAGTAACAATCTCTGCCTAACTGAAGACTGTCATTTTATAAAAACATTGATTGATAGAGGCCTCTCCTTAGAAATATAAAATGCATACAATTTACACACCGCTCAGAAATATAGTTTATTACTTCTTTGTGACAAGAAGTAATGCCCTTTATGAACTATGGAGATTTCATTACTAAAGGAAAGTTATTTAAATTGAAAATAAAATTATTTATCAGTCCCATGCCATGCATTTTCTAACATTCTATACTTTATAGCACCCTAACTTGACAAATAGGATTGAAGATATATCTTAAAGATATACATATAATATGCACGTATATAAAACTCTTTTATGTTTAAGAGAATATAATTAACAACAAGTATTGACATTTTAGTGTATTTTTAACTTTCAGTTAAAATATCTGCTAAATTAGGTAAGGTGTATTTGTGTATATTGTCCTAAGAAAGTATTGATTCTAAAACTGCAGCATGCTAAAGTCAAATATTTTATTATTCACTGACAGGGCCAATCACATCAATGCAGGAAGAACCTTGATATAAAAAAATTAATTAAGGCGATTATAGAGGTGTAAACAGGACTCTAGTAAATGAATTTGCTAAGTGGTCTTGTTAATTGCTTGAACATTAATCCGAATTTAGAGTTGACAGTAGTTCTGCTCTGTTACTTATAAGCTCAGTGGTCTTGGGAAGCCATTTTTCTTCTTTAAGTCTCCCTCAATTTAACTCTCTATAGTTCTTGTCCTACCTAATTTTATAAAAGAGGAGTACATTCAATAAAATATGTGAAAATGACAGACAATTTGTTGTCCAAACCAGCATATCAAGTAGTGCACAATAACTTCTCTAGTTCACATGACAATTGTCTGTACATTCCATAACTAAATTTTGTTGCCAAATAGAAGTATTCCTGAAGGAAATCCTATCATTTGGGTTTCTAATTTAATATTTTAAAATCATACTGTTCCCTAAAAATTCTTTGTTACATAATTTAACTAAATATCTATGTCTTTGTAACACATAGATTTTTCTTTTACCTAGAAGAAACATAGATAACTTCCACTATTTGATGATATCATTATGTTTGTACCATCTTCAATATGGAGACCTACAATCTGTACTCATGACTCACTTTTGTAACCTTTACCCAGCACAGTTATAATGGCACTTGCATCTAGTAAGCTGTAGGAAAAGGGACTCGATTTCTTTTTTGCAGTGTCAGAAATAAAACCAGCCTAGAGTTTCATGAATGCTAGGTGTTTGCTCTACCACTGAGCTACATCCCTAGCCCGTTATGAGGAAATGAATTTCTGCATTTCAAATCAAATAATTGCTGAACTGATAAATTCTTCACAAATGTAATTTGCATGAGTCTAAATGTTAAATTTGATTGCTATTAAATTTTATCTTAGTAGTTTTGATAGGAATGGCATTAAGACATCTACAGCTAGATTTTATTATAAAGAGTAACTGCTATTCTAATTTAATTAGAATATTCTAATTTAATTTAGAGTATTCAAATATACTTTAAAATAAGAGACAATATATCTAATAGAAATTGAATATTTTTTAGGGAAAATCATCATTAAAAATGTCATCTTATTTTAGAGACACAACATACACAAAACTACCTATATACATACACTAGGAACACACACACACACACAAACACAGAAACAGATATATATGAGCATAGGGTCTGCAGTGTTTCTGTTGTAATGAAATCATAAGTGATTTGGCAGATAGCTAGTTAGATGGATGAATGGATGATGGATGGATAGAAGTAGATAGATTGATGCTAGCTAGGTAAGTAACTCAGTAAAAGGAATCTTCTCTCCATCCATACTATGAAATCTAGTATAATGGCATTATCAGAACAATTTTGCATACCAGAGACTTTACTAGATATGAAAGAAAACTTTTTTTAAGTACGACTTAAAAATTGTTAATGAAAATTTCAGAATTCAAACCTAGGATTAAGGTTAAATAAGACTAAGATTGAAATTCTGTTCTTTTTTAATTTATTAGGTTATATAAATACAAAAAATAGTAACTATTAAGTACCACGTCTGGAATAGGTATTATACTTAACATTGTGTTCTGTATAGGCTATGACATAGTGGATTTGATGCTTATTAGATTACATGCATAAGATCATGCTGTAAACAATGTAAGATCAAAATGAAATTTTCATTCTAGTGTTATTATAAAAATTTATTCTTAATTTTAAAAAAAATGTTGAATTATTTTTGCTGAAAGTTATAAGAAAAAGTCATCCTTTAATTATCATAAGCCTACAAAAAGCTGATCATATGATCTAAAGTTCTTCACTTGTGCTTTCATAAGCCCTTTGAATTTTGACACATAATGAATGTGTGGAGATAATATTTTAAAAGTCTTAAGAGATGGGAGCTACATAGTTCAGCCGTACAATTTGATGAGTGTTTGCTCATTTTATGGAATGCAATATATTTCACATAAGATTGATTTATTGTTTAAGAGTAAAATTTAACTTAACACATTTCTTGCTAACTGAATTGTAAATTAATTACATTAACAGTCCTTCCTCGTAGAATCCTTGACAAAATGCATATGGTCAAAACAATTTTCTGTTAAATAATAATCTAAAAGCACACTTTAGAGATTTGCTCTATACTTGTATAGTTCTTCATAAATCAGCTTTGTAAAAAGGATAAAAATTGAACATAAATTTATTTGAAGCATTTTAGCTATAATGGCCTTGTAAATTATGTTCACCCATTTTATTAATCACATCTAATATCTTCCAAAAGGAATGTCTAATTCAATTTTGAGACCATTATTAGTAATAGTTCTTTAAAATTCCTAATTTTTCTACTTATACATTTTAGTTTGATCAGTTTTTGAAAGAACTTCATCAAGAAGTAGAATTTGACATAATTTTTAGTTATGCTCTGTATTTAAGAAACATTGAACCTAATTATTTCCATTTTAAATATAGTAATATAAGCTTTTGATTTTTAGTTTAATTCTTCTTTTGATATATTTATTGTTTGTAACCTATTATATTCACATATATGTTGATATACTTAATATTAATATCTTTTGTGCACGTTAAAGTCTAAATATATACTACATACTTAGCAATTTTTACTATATAACACTAATAACTATAGCCTTCATGATGAGTACTGCATCTCTAAATTTATTCATCTCTTACTGAAAATTTGTATGCTTTAACTTGCTCCTCCCCATTTCTTTCAAGTATTTAAAGAAATGCCAGTCATTATCTAATTATTCCTAGAAATTATAAGTTAAAGAACAGTTCTCCAATTCATTATGAGACCATAATCATCCTCAACTAAAAAGCTTCATAAACCCACACCCTAAATTCAGCCACTGACAAATGCTGGAGGGAATGTGTAGAAAGAGGAACCCTATTGAACTGCTGCTAGGAATGTACACTAATACAACCCCTTTGGAAAGCAGTCTGGAGGTACCTCAGAAAGGTAAATATAGACCTCCCCTATGACCCAGGCATACCATTCCTAGGGATCTACCCTAAGCAACAGGAACCAGGATACAAGGACACATGCACCTCCATATTTATTGCAGCACTGTTCACAATAGCCAAGATATGGGAAAAACCCAGATGCCCCACTACAGATGAATGTAGCTATATACAATGGAATATTATGCAGCCATTAGAAAGGAAAAAATAATGGCATTTTCAGAGAAATGGATGGAACTAGAAAAAAATCATTTTGAGTGAGGTAAGCAAAGAGACAAATGGCACATGGTCTCCCTGATAAGTGAATGTTAAATATAAAATGTAAAGAGATAGGACAAAGTGAACAGGACTCGAGAAACAAAGGACCTCATGTAGTCTATCATTACTAAATGACCTCATGCTGTTGACCACATATATGGTATATATGCACACATCTAAGGGAAACTAGGAGGAGGAAAGAGAATCAGAGGTAAACAGGGGAACACATACAACAGAGGGGCCCATCAGCTGCACTGGACATTGATGAAAACGAACTAAGCTTCTCAAGGGCAGCCAAGGGAGGGAGGGAGGGAATGAGACAGATAGAGGGAACAGCTAACACTAAGCAAAAGGAAAGAAATGTATATACCCCCTGATATGGAAGAAATAAATGTATTGTCAAAGGTCATAGAATTCACAAATTCTATAGACAATAATAATGACAATTTTCCTCATGAAGGTTAGGATGTGTTTGTGACTTTAACTATCACTATCTCACGATACTGTAAAATTTGTGAAATGTATGTAATCACTTAATCACAATAAAAGGTATTTTTTTTAAAAGCTTCATAAAGAAACCAGAAGAAGACGGACTCCAGTGACTCAAGTCTGTCATCCTAGCTACTCAAGAGACTGAGATTTGAGGATCATTGTTCAAAGCCAAGCAAAGCAGTAAAGTCCATGAGATGCTTATCTCCAATTAACCACCAGAAACCAGGAAGTGTCACTGTAGCTTAAAGTGGTAGAGCACTAATCTTGAGTGCTCTACAAACAACAACAACAAGAACAACAAAAACACAAGAAAAATTTCTAGGAAGAACAAAGATATAAATATATTAAATAAAATATTAGCAAAACCAATTGAATGACATATCTTGAAGTTTATAAACCATGATATGATGGAAACTTTCTGAGGAAATAAGGATGGTTTAAATGCAAATGTCAATATAATACATATTAACTAATTAAGAGTTAAGAAATACATGACCATCTGTATAGGTTCAAAGGGGAATTTTTTTCAATATCCATTGCCCCAAATAGTGATTTTTAGACTTATTCAGTTTGAAGAAAGGTGTAAAAGTATCCCAGGGGGAACAAACTACTTAAAGTAAGTGACATTCCCATAGAAATAGTGTATTTAGATGTGGGATAAATAACAAATAGCAGTTTAAAACACAAATAACTCAATTTACTTGACAGATGAGCTAAGATGTAAATGTCTATCACCAATTTTGTTAAGTTTATGAGTTTTTAAACTGCAAATGGAGAGAGTTGTTAAACACTGAAAATGTATTCAGAGTATATATCCTTTTCCCTCTAGTTTTAAAAGTGCAAAGTAGAACAAATAACAACAAAAAATAATTTTGTAGAAAAGTACTTTTTCTCTTAAGATATATCCAGGGTAGGATAAAAAGGTAATAGATTATAGAATCCACCTCACTCTAAAAGTTCAGAGATTAGAAAAGGGCATTTAGTACTGTGGTCTTGTTGTGTTCAGAAGAGCAACTGCACAGCAAGCACCTGGACATTGACTAAGTGGTAGCATTCATTCTGCCAAAGGTGGTGAACTTGCTCAGAATACACTGTATGCATCTATGAAATTCAAGCATGAATTCTGTTTGTACTATTGATGAATTCTAAATGTTTAAAAAGTTTTTAAGAAGAGTAAGGTCTTTCTGAAAATAATTTAGATTAAGGAGAAATACAAAAAGAACCCAGGTACCAGTAATTCATGCCTTTAATCCTAGCTGCTCAGGAGGCTGAGCACTTTGAAATCACCTAGGGCAGACAAATCTGTGACACTCTAATATCTAACTAACAATCAGAAAACCAGATATGGAGGCATGGCTGAGGTGATAATGTATTATTTTGAAGAAGGAAACCTTGTGAGAACACAAAGTCCACAGTTCAACCTCTGGTACTAGCACAAAAAGCAAAATACAGAGTAAAACTACATTATACTGAAAATATAATATACCCCCATACAAAACCAAAAGATTAACCTTTGTTTATTATTATTTTGCTTTGACATGTATCAATACCTATTATCAAAATTAGCTTAAATTTTCCTACAGTCTATTTATTTTCTATATCAGTTAGTACAAAGACTTAGATTTAAAGAATTGCTTGACTATGATTTCTTGGCAATATGTACATTCTTTACTGAAAGCTTCATAGACAATGCTTTATTACATGACACACAGTGCTTGATACACAATCTACTGTTTGAGCCATACCTAGAACCAGATTTTTTTACATAGTTATATGTGGGTACAAATGATGATGAGTTACATAAAGACTGAACATATAATTTCAAAATTGTTGCTATGAGAGTCAGTCATATCAGCAGTATAAAGGGTAATAATCACATTTCCTACTATATCTAGTTACACCTGATAATTACAAACCACTTTCCCTCTTACTTTCTCTAATTTAGTAACTTTATATGCATGTGAATTTATTATTATGCTATCAGGGATGTTGTCCCTCTGCTAGTTTAAAAGTGCATTAGTTGGAAGTAATTCTTGTGAAAAATTTAAACATACATGGTTATTAAATATTTATATTTAGTCCACATTAGAAGACAAATATTTTAGCCAGGGAAATTATCTACTTACTGTAAAATTCCATCCAGATTTTTCATATAATCAAAGCTTTTAAATGGGAGAGTTTCAGAGTTTTCACTTAATTAATAACTATATTAATAGAGAAACACAAAAAGGAGCAAAACAGGTACCAGTTACTATCTGTTCTTCCATTTCTTTTTTGAACTTCAGTTTTTCAATTTTTATTAAGGTGATGTACAGAGGTGGTACAATTACATAAGTCAGGTAAAGAGTATATTTCTTTTTGGACAATGTGTTCTTCCATTTCTTATACAAGCTAAAGAACCAGAAACTCCTACTGGTAAAGCAAAAATAATAGATCACTTGAAACAAATTCCTATTAATCAACCATTACAATGATGCTTACTAATAGACATAGGCTAGAATTATTCTTTTTTTATTGTAAAGATACTATACAGAGGGTTACAGTTACATGAGTGAGGTAATGAGTACACTTCCTCTTGAACATTGTTACCCCCGCCATTGTTTTCCCCCTACCATCCCTTCCCTCCCTACCTTCCCCGAGGTTCTTTTATTTTTTTTTTTTGATTGTGATTAAGTGATTACATAATTTCCGGAATTTCACAGTATTGTGGAATAATGATGCTCATTTAAAGTCACAAGTTCATTCTAACTTTCCTGGAGCAAATTGTCTATCACAGTCTATAACATATAACGGTGTTCACATGTTATACACCATACATGTGATCAGCAGCATGGAGATATTTAGTAGTGGTTCGACCAGATGAGTGGGAGTTCTTTGTTTCTTAAGTCCTGTTAGTTTTGTCGTATCACCTAACATTTTAGATTTAGCATCCACTTATCAGGGAGACCATGTACCGTTTGTCTCTTTGCTCTTGGCTCACCTCGCTCAACATGATTCCTTCTAGCTCCATCCATTTCCCTGCAAATGCCATTATTTTGTCATTTCTAATAGCTGCATAATATTCCATAGAGTATAGATAGCACAATTTTTTGATCCATTCATCTGTGGTGGGGCATCTAGGTTGTTTCCATATCCTAGCTATTGTGAACAGTGCTGCAATAAACATGGAGGTGCACATGTCCTTGTATATTGGTTCCTGTTGTTCAGGGTAGATGCCTAGAAGTGGTATGACTGGGTCGTAAGGGAGGTCAATCTTTAGCTTTCTAAGGACCCTCCAGATAGAATTATTCTTATTAAGCCAATAAACAATACAAATATATTCCTCATTGTTGCTATTTTTCACTTTCTGTAGACTTAGATTATATTATAGCATAGGAAAAAACATATATATGTGAATATGTAAGCATATATATGAAAAAGATAAATGAAAATGCCATAATTTGAAAATAATGTGATTTTCTTATTTAATACCACTTTAAAAATTAGAAAATAGAGAGAGAAAATATCTAGAATATGTGTCAATCCAATTTTTAGATTTAACATATAGAAAGTATCACCTAATATTTTTCTGTGTCTGGCCTGTGCATATTGCATCTGTAATCCTAGCTGCTCAGGAAACTGACACCTGAAAGATCATAGCTGAAACTATTCCAATCAACCAGAAAATTTCAAACTGCTTCAAGCAATGACATTGAGCAAAAAAGCCAAGTAAGAATGTGAGGTCTGAATTCAAGACATGGTACTTGCATACGCACACAAAAAGAGTCTACTATGTTAAGTAGTTTTGCTAGTTTAATAGATTATACCTACTTTTGCTACAAAGGGGAAGTGGGTAGCTATAAAGTAATGATAATTTGTTCATTTACTATTTCACTGTTTGTGATAATATCTTGTATAACATAATTATACAGAATTAAATTAATTTAAAAATAGTTTAAAATATCAATAATTTTCTTAAGTACAAACAGGACGAGAAAATGTAGAGTATCTGGAGAAAGTTTTAACTTGTGATATGTAAGTACATATATAAAGATATGAAAAAAGGAAGAGACATATATATTGAAAATCTTGGTTCTTCCAAATATGTCTAGTGCTTGCAAAGTAATTTATATCAAGAAATATCCAAATATATGATATGTATGTTTATCTGAATTAGGGAAAGGAAGGGGAACAACAAAATGATGAGACAAAGGACAAAGAGGAACCAATGCAACAGCGACACACACACAAGAGAATATGTTGGAAATGATCTGTACAACTTGGTGGGGGTATGGGGGAGGGAATATGAGAGAAAAATGAGGGAGGGGGTGGCAAGTTAGACAAGGAATGTACTCACTACCTTACTTATGTAACTGTAACCCTTATGTACATCATCACCTTGACAATAAAATTAAAATAATTAAAAATTTTAAAAAAGCAAGCATAACACAAGCCAGAAACCATGCTAGGGAAATACATTCTTTAGTATTTAGACTATCGGCTTATCCTTTCTCTGGTCACTAGAAAAGAGGAAATTTTAAAAATTCAACTGAGTAAGCATCTAGTTATTATAATCAAAATGAGATATTAAATGCAGTCTTCTTTTTCTTTATGAAATATAAGTTGCCTACATACACACTTATAAACATATATAAATACATGTCTTAGTGATCATATTAATTATATTTAGATAAGTATAAATACCTATTTTATTTTCCGGTATTAGGGATTGAAATCAGGGCTGTTGTCTGTTACAGAAATGCTTTATCAGTTCAGCTATACTCTTAAACCTTTTGGTTAGCATTTTGTCTTTGACATATTGTCAGCCTAACTTTGTCCTCAAATTCTAGAATTTCATGCCTATGTCTTGAAAATAGCTGTAATTACACCATGGCTGGTTTCTTAACTCAATTCCTTTCTCATTCTCATATATTTGCTTATATAAATTATTTGAAAAGTGTGATTATTCAATAGAATTCTACCCATCAATGAGCTCATAGTTTTAGTAATATTGATATACTACTGGCAAGGCTTTTCCTTGCTGCAGTCTCTGAGTTTCAAGAATGTTGACAAAGTACAATATTTCTTTAAAAAGTACTTCTCCAAATCCAGAAATATCTGCTTTTAATACAACAAGCCTCAGAGCACTGGAGTAATTTTTGTGTAGACATCAACCAACATAATATTTGAACACATAGTCTATGCTCTGTTTTGTGGAGTGCAAGTTCATGTTTAAATCCATGAATAAAATATTAGTTTTTCCATGTCTTGGGAAATAAGAAATTTCAATCTGAATTGAAAATGTACTAACTTTGTCATTATCACATGAGCTTCTTGATAAACCTGATAATGCTCTCTAATTTAGAAATTAATGCTTTTTCCCTATCACTTAAAACATGTAGATCCAAATACTAGACTCTGAAATAGTCTTCAAATCAAGTTTCATCTTGGAGAGTCTGATGAGTCATTTAGGAAAAAACTCTTCTTGATAAAATAAGATGCTGAGATTCATTCACCTTAACTTTGTCCAAGGTCACAAAATGAAAAACTGTGATATAAATACATGAATCTTTTTTTCCAATTTTAATCAGACTTATCATCTACTGACCTTGAGCAGTAATCCTTAACTCACTAGAGAATGGGAAAGTTTAAATGAGAAAACAAAATAAAAATTCTTATGATGCCCAATATAATTTATTATTAAATTGAATCTCTTTCATATCATTATGTAGGAGGATAGGAACTGCTTGCTCTCTCTTGTTTTGCCCTATACTCTGTTCTTTCCTTTAAGTGGTCTAAAATATTTCAACACTCATCTTACCATATAGTTGCATGTATAGGCCAACCTTTATTCCCAGAAGCCAGAATTACCTCTTCATCCATTCATTTACTAATTTAACAAATATTGAGTATATAATGTTATATTATTCAGTGGTAAACAAATCTGGAAATGTTTTGACATTAAAGTGTTTATACAGGCATAATTCAATTAATAATGAAGATCTATTGTGAAAAATGCTTTTTAAAGCAATTTGGTCATTGTGTGGAACACCAAACTTAGGCATCCCAGGTTGGTCGCCAAGCATGTTCTCTTGCTGCAATTAAGAGATGTCAGAGACATGAAATGCATGAAGCTGCTGCCAATATAACAAGTATAATTTGTCCTGTACACATAGTTACAGGATGTATGTGCTATACAAATGTGTGGTACAGAATTATAGTTTAATATAGATGTGCCACACAGGTATGTGCTATACTAAGTATACTGCTCTACTTTTATACCAATAGCAGTACAACTGATTTATATAAGCCTCACTATATATAGGTTTATGATGTGCTATACTAGGGTGTTAGGACAGTTGTAATGTGACCAGGAGCAAGGGAATTGTTATGGGATCACCATCTTATATATTATCAGTACAAAACTGTGTTGTTCTTATAAAGAGAGAAGAAATAAACAAATAAATGAAAAAAAATAAACTTAACTATTCTTGTGTTACATAATATAAAGAAATAATTCCATATGAAATAAGGAAAAGAAAGGGAGATAAGTGGGCTTTTGAAAATAGGGTGATCTAGGCAGTCAGTGACTCACATCTGTAATTCTAGCTGCTCAAGTTGACATCTAAGGATTATGGCTCAAAACCAGTTGGAGCAGGAAAGTTGTTGAGACTCATCTCCAATTGATCACCAAATTGCTGGAATTGAAGCAGTGACTCAACTTGAAGTTCCAGGCTTGAGTGAAATAGGGACAGTATCCAGGCCCTGCATTCTGGCCCCGTTACTGATACACACACACACACACACACACACACACACACACACACACACACACACACACACACACACACACACACACACACGACACAAATCCATCTCTGAGGAAATTCCATGTGAGCTGAGACTCATAGATGTGAGTGAATCAAACTTTCAAAATGATGAAAATATTTTGGGTGAAGTATCAGCAAGTATAAAGACCAAGAAATGTGAAGGAGTCTGTGGTATAAGATATAAAACCAAACCAAGATTAATAGATCTGAGCATTAATGGAAGAGAGGGAGAGGAGAGATGACTAAGGAGTGACATCAGAAAAGCATACAAGTTACGTCATCATGTATCTAAAAAAATGAGGAGCCTTTGAATGGTGACAAGTATGAATGAGCTATAATTTATTTTGTGTCTATGAAAAGATGATTTCTACTGCTATTTGTAGAATGGAATGAGAGTCATTATCATAAGAACATATTGCTCTGCTAAGTAGAAGAGTATAATTTAAGTAAGGTAGCAGTAGTGAACAAGATGACAATGCATTCTTTGTTTATGGTCATAGGGCTTGAACTCAGAGTCTGGGCACTGTCCTTGAGTTTTTCCCTCAAGGTTAGCACTCCACTACATTGAGACACAAAGCCACTTTCAACATGGCATTCTTTGAGATTCAAAAAGAATAACCCTTTGTGATAGGCTAACTGAAGGAGCACAGAAACTGAATAACAATCTCTGATTTGTGGATGTTATTACCAAATGGAAATGAAGATCAGTGGGTAACTAATAATTTTGGAGATAATCAAGAAAAATCCCAACCTTGCATAGATTTAATTTGAAGTTTCATTATATAGATATCTCTCAAATTAGGTATCAGTGCCCTGAACGGAGAGATTTTAACTTGAGATAAATATTTGCTAATTGTTAGTATTTAGGCAATATGAGCAAGCTGGGAGACTGACCCAGTGTAATTAATAAACTGTAGATGACATTACCTAGAGAAGACTGAATATAACTGAAGAAGACTGAGATCCAACTTCTGAGCCTCTTCAGAATTTTGTACTGGGTAAATCAATAGAACTCCAAGGAGATCCTTGGGAAATTGAGGCCAGACAAGGATAAGACCTGAAAAACATGGTGTCAAAGGAGCCAAGACAAAACAGTTTAAGAAGAAAAGAGTGCTACTGGGGGCTATAGAGTAAGATGAAGATAGAAAAACATCCATTAGATTGCCATCGTTGTAGCCACTAGTGGAATAGATAAATACAAGTTCTTTGATATAGTTTTATCTAGGGCATAGGCTGTCATGTTCATCCTCTTTAAAAATCTTGACCCCCCTATTCATTCCCTATCAGTTTTATTATATTCTGTAGCACTTTGACAGAGATTGATTTTTTTAAATTTATCATCCATAACAAATGGAGTCTAAGTGCCAAGAGAGCAGCGACTTTGGTTACTGCTCTACTACCAACATTTGGCATAGTACTTGGCATATCCTAGATATTTGGTAAATGAGTTGAGTGTTAGAATGGGATAGAGAAAAGTAGGTACAATGAACGTATCTGAAAAACATTTAAAAGTTTTATTTGAAGGGGACCAGAGAAATAGAAGGGAATATAAGAGAAAGTCAATTTATGAACACCTACCATAGTTTATTAGAGCCAAGACGTACATGCTCATTGACTAGATTAAGCAGAAATTATGTCTGTAGGAGATTAAACTCCAGGTAATTTGAAACCACCCTCAGTGAGAGTATTTACAGAAGGGGTATTGGTAAACATTATAATTTAGGTAGTTTTGTTAACATTGCATAATATGCCTTTGGGGGGGTAGCTTTTTGTTTTAAACCAAATTATCACCACACCACTGGCTTATTTCAAATTTTGTTTTGTTTTGAAACTGGGGGGTTTTCAATCATGTTTGAGCATGAAGATTGAATTTCTTAATAGAAATTAAGTGAAAAATACAAGTGGAAATTCCTTGAAATAGGAATGGATATAGGGGTCAAAAACCGTATCTCATGTGAGAAAGATATTCTGATAATTTTAAATAAAATACTATACATAAAAATATGGAAATCTAACCTACCTCCGGACTGAAAACGAGGCTCATCGTTAGAAGGCTTGTCTAGGAAAGTCAAAAATCTGAGTTCAAAGCCATTACCACTAAAAAAAGAAAAGAGGAGAGGCTAGGAGATTTCGTTCTTTTATATGGGCTACTATGTACTTTATTATAAATTGCATAACCATTAAGTCATTTTTTCCAATATAAACATCAAATTCTATTTAATATTCAAAAGAATATATGCTATTATTATTTATGATATACATAATCTATGAAAGTCAGCTACTTGAGTTATGTTTTATGCCTTATAAACATTATCCATTACAGATTGTTGTATAAAATGTGATTTGTTATACCCCCAAAGGTATAAAATGCAATGACAACAAAAATACCTAAAATATAATGTTTACCAATATCCCTAGTGTAGGATGAATGCATGTGCTTTTTGGTGTTTATTCTCATTTTCATTTTTATCTTTCTCCGTAATTGCAATGTGAATTTCAAAATTATATATAATTTTTTACTTTGCAACTTATTTATCATCCATTCCTATTACTTTATTTATAATCGAGAAAGCCTAATTACATCGGTAGAAACCAGAAACCCCAAGCTCATACATGAATGAAATTTTATTAATAGTGTCAAAAGCATAATATGTCCCTATATTTTGATGTGCATTAAAGTGTCCACTTGTTTGTTGTATATTTTGTCAACATAACCTTTAGTGGTTAAAAAGTAAACAGATTCCTAAGAGAAGTTTCTCTTTAAGTCTTTTGCCCACTTATTTATTGGACAGTTGTTTCTTTGAGGATTTGTTGTTGGGGGATTTAATTTTTTGAGTTCCAGGTATATTTTAGATATGAGACCTTTGTCCGTTGCATGGCTAGTGAAGATCTTCTCCCAATCCATAGGCTTTCTATTGATCTTGCTAGCTATGTCCTTTGCCATGCAGAAGCTCTGCAATTTCATGCAATCCCATTTGTCCAACCTTTCTTTGATTTGTTGTGTTTCTGGGTCTCTATTAAGAAAATTTCGGCCTGCACCAAGGAGACCTAGGGTTTCTCCTATTCCATCCTGTAATGTTTTCAGAGTGTCTGCTTTGACTCTGAGGTCTTTGATCCATTTGGAGTTGATTCTGGTGCAGGGTGATATATAAGGATCTAGCTTTAGTTTTCTACAAGTAGTTAACAAATTTTGCCAGCACCATTTACTGAAGAGGCTGTCTTTCTTCCATTCTATTTTTTTAGCTCCCTTATTGAAGATTAGATGGCTATAGGTCTGTGGGTTCATTTCTGGGTTTTCAATTCTATTCCATTGGTCCTGAGGTCTGTTCTTGTGTCAGTACCAAGCTGTTTTGATTACTATGGGTTTATAGTAGAGTTTGAAATTTGGTATTGATATTCCTCCAGCACTGTTCTTGAAGGATGGCCAATAGACACATAAAGAAATGCTCAACCTCCCTAGCCATAAAAGAAATGCAAATCAAAACAACATTGAGATACCACCTCACCCCACTTAGAATGGCTAAAATCAAGAACTCTAGTAACAACAGATGCTGGAGAGGATGTAGACAGAAGGGAACCTTACTGCATTGTTGGTGGGAGTGTAAACTTGTTCAACCACTTTAGAAAGCAGTATAGAGGTTCCTCAAAAGACTCCACATAGAGCTCCCCTATGACCCAGCAATTCCACTTTTGGGCATTCACCCAAATGTTCACAAACAAGACCACACTAAAGCTACCAGCACGACTATGTTTATTGAAGCACTATTTACTATAGCTAAGATATGGAACCCACCCAGATGCCCCTCAGTAGATGAATGGATCAAGAAAATGTGGTATATATACACAATGGAATTCTATGCCTCCATCAGAAAGAATGACATTGCCCCATTTGTTAGGAAATGGAAAAACTTGGAAAAAATTATATTAAGTGAAGTAAGCCAGGCCCAAAGAAACGTAGGTCCCATGGTTTCCCTTATTTGTAATATCTAGTATATGTATGAGTCAAGCGGAAAAGGTCAGATAATGTGATGTCAGGAAAATGAACCCTTAGATGTGTATTTTAATGTTTTTTTTCTTTCATGCATGTGTTTCTAACACATTTATAAGATTATCTCTTTGTTGCTTTGTATATCCCTCCTCCACAGTATAACCCCTGCTTTCACTATATTTGATGTCAGTATAACTTGTGGAGGAGATGGGGAAAAACCAGTTGTTTAAGGATACAGGTGGACCTGTTGCAACAATGAGAAGTACAAGTTGTCATGTCCAAAACGAGCTTTACAACGTTGGTGCGGGGGGGGGGGGGGGGGGGGGGGGGGGGGGGGGAGGAGAAGGATTGGGATTGGGGGGGAGGGGGGAGGCTGGGAAGGGATGTGAAGGATAAACAAAGGAGGAGGCTGCAATGCTTGGTAAGAAATGTACGCATTATCCTGCCCATGTAACTGTAACTCCTCTGTACAGTATGTTCACAAATAAAATTAAATTAAATTTTAAAAAAAAAAGAAAATGTGGTATAAATACACAATGGAATTCTATGCCTCCATCAGAAAGAATGACATTGCCCCATTTGTTAGAAAATGGAAAGACTTGGAAAAAATTATATTAAGTGAAGTAAGCCAGGCCCAAAGAAACATAGGTCCCATGGTTTCCCTTATTTGCAATATCTAGTATATGTCTGAGTCAAGCAGAAAAGGTCAGATAAGGTGATGTTAGGGAAATGAACCCTAAGATATGTATTCAAATGTTTTTTTTCTTTCTTGCGATTGTTTCTAATACATTTATAAGATTATTTCTTTGTTGCTTTGTATGTCCCTCCCCCACAGTATACACCTGCTTTCACTGTATTTAATGTCGGTATAATTTGTGGAGGGGAAGGGGAAATCAAATCGATTAAATAGGGATACAGGTGGACCCATTGCAACAATGAGATGTACAAGTCATTATGTCAAAAAACGAACTTTACAACTTTGGTGCGGGGGGGGGGGGGGGGGGGGGAGGGCAGTGGAGGGGGGGAGTGGGGAGGATTGAGTGGGGGGGCGGGGGAGTATGGGAAAGGATGGGAAGGGGAAACAAAGGAGGAGGCTACAATGCTTGATAAGAAATGTACTCATTATCTTGCCCATGTAATTGTAACCCCTCTGTACATTATGTTCACAATAAAAAAAAAGTAAACAGATTCCGGTTGTTGGGCATTGGTTTGAGTTTTCAGGTAGGTCACTGTAAAACTTGGCATTTGTTCAAGAAAATTTCTTCTGCCATCAATTATCTCATAATTTGTTTGTGAGCTTTCTATTATGGTACCTTGTTAAAAACTGCATCCCTTTTTCTAATCGAGCATGTAATATAACGCACCAAAACCATGCTGTCTTGCTAGGTGTGAGTCATGACTATAATCTATCAGAATTTTCCAGTAGTTCACTATTGTTCTGTAAGAAATAGAGCCACTCTAATCATGAAAACTCCTTCTCAGTGAATTAGCATTATATATTGTGCATGGCAGGCACCTTACACATATTTGGTGATTTGCATGCAGAAATGTTCAAAAATTGAAAACATGTTTCAATTAGAATAAAATCATGACAAGTTAATAAATTGAACATTGAGCATTTATTTACTTCATGCATTTATTTTCAATCATAATTATACTATTTGTAAGAGACTCATATATATAGTATACATATAATTCTCTATAAAACATATATATGTAGTCTGAATATATGAACAAATAAAGTACATATAGATAGACATATGGAACTAGTAGATATATCGTAGTATATAGATATATAGTATACACATTATATATCTACTATATGTAGTAGATATATAGAAATATAGATAATGTGTTTATACATACATATATATTATGTATATATTACATAAGTTTGTGTGTGTGTGTGTGTGTGTGCTGTCTCCAGCTTTTTTTGCTCAATGCTAGCATTCTATAATTTGAGACATAACTCCACTTCCAGGGTTTTTTTTGTTAGTTTTTTTTTTTCTGGTGGTTAATTGAAGATAGAGTCTCACAGGTTTTCTGGGCTGTCTTTGAACTGCAATCCTTGGATCTCAGCCTCCTGAGTAGCTAGGATTACAAGCATGAGTCATAGGTGTCTAGCAGTACATACTAATTCTTAAGGAATTTACTTAATTTTACTGCAGTCTGTTAGATTTAGTGAAAGAACCATGATTTAATTATGGTATATTTGCCTTAATATGTGGTGGGTAATTTTTAGAATATTTATGTCCAAATAAATTAGTCATTATATGAGGTTTTTGCTTGGCAATAGTCATAT
Organism: Dipodomys spectabilis; assembly: GCF_019054845.1. Taxonomy (NCBI): domain Eukaryota; kingdom Metazoa; phylum Chordata; class Mammalia; order Rodentia; family Heteromyidae; genus Dipodomys; species Dipodomys spectabilis. The sequence continues at coordinate 754,282 of NW_024871127.1, forward strand.
TTGAAATATTTGCTTCAGGACTGCATAATTCCTATCATAAAACATATTAGTAACAACCATAAAAAACAATTAAATCAATTGTCTCCATTCTGATCCTATTGTTTATCAATGATCATTTTGAATAGCGTAAAACACAAGGGTATTGAAATATGATATTTTGTGTTAGTAAAGAAGATTGCAGCTGAGATGATTTTTTGCAACTGTGCACTCTTTTTCCAAGTAGGAAAAAGTCAATTTGGTTAGGTCAAAAGCAAAGCACAAAAACAGCAGGTGACAATTAAGACAGCAGAGTTAAATGTCACCGAGTCAAAATACTTCCTTCTCAAATGGAAACTCCAATAGCTCTTCCCACAATAGGCATGTAGAGAGAATTGTAAGAAAGTAAAAATACTTTTCCATCAATAGTCTCCCACACTGACTGATCAGTTTCCATTTGTTAGGTCAAGCTAGCATCCATTCTGCTTTTAGAACATAAGTAGAGAAAACTTGTTCCAACATTGTAAATTGTCTAAGATGTTTTTAGAAAATAAAATATAGTTCAAGGCTGTGCATGTAGCTAAGTACTAGAGCACTTAGCATGGTCCTGTAGCTCTATCTCTAACAACATTTAAATTACTTAGGAGGCATAGGCAAGAAGATGTTAAGTGAAAGACCACCTTCCTGGGGAATATACCAAGACTGTCTCAAAAGAATTATTTTACTGATTTAATTTAAAAAATATTATCAGTACTTTGCATCCTTTATGAGTGGCTGGCTGAGACATTTTATTTTATTTCATTATTTTTTATTTTTTGTCAGTTGTGATGCCTGAACTCTGGGCCTGGGCACTGTCCTTCAGCTCTTCAGCATAAGGCTAGCGCTCTACCACTTGAGCCACAGCACCACTTCTGGCTTTTTTTTCTGCTTATGTGGT